>NW_026853600.1:0-13828 GCF_026571515.1 Ruditapes philippinarum | reverse complement strand
TCCCGCACTCCAGAGCATGCCCATTGATTGGCTCATTTTTGTTGGGGTTTTACATATTGTGACGGCAGTGAAAAAGTGAAATCGACAGAAATGTCATATTTAGATGCTCATTCATTGGTTCACTTTTGCCGGGGTTTCATATTGTAACAACAGGGAACGTGTTTTTATGTTTGACTATGATACAAAAGAGAAAGAACACAAAACACTCCGGAAATCTGATTAATACTCGGGGGCTACGCCCCCTCGTACAAATCAGATAACCTCGTGTTTCGGTGCTCTTTCTATTACTAAACATGCAAAATATGTTTTTTTTGTTGTTGATTTTCATCAATTATACATAATAGACACTTACTTCTAATTCCTCCTCCATCTTTAAATGTTTCCTCTGAATTCCAAAGTCAATACACTTTTAAAAAATATCAATAGCACACGATAAACAGTATTTCCGTATTTACATGTGTAATACGCAACAAGAGTGACGTCATTTAAATCGCTGTAGTGCACATTCATTGTCGTGTCATTAAGACCGGTTTTCATACATATACATACATTAAAAATCTTCTGTTAAAAAAAACCCAATAAGCTAGACCTTAGATGTTTAGCATGCAACATCTTCTAATGGGTGTCAACCAAGTTTGTTCAAATAAAAGGCCCTGGGGTTTAAACTTGCCCCGCTCCGGGGCCTATATACAGGTGAGCGACTTTGGGCCATCATGGCCCTTTGTTTGTTATGTTTTGTAAACAAATAAAGGTTTAACATGTTTAATATAATCAATGGTGATTAATGATTCATTGTTTTAACAAATTTCCTTTTATACAATTAATATAGACCAAATCAAAAATAGAGATATTGCTTTTCCCTAATATTTTCATATGATATTAATGATAATCAATTATGTACATAATATTTTTTAAAATATAATTATCATTTTTAAACTTCAATGTAAGTTTCACTTTTAAAATAACTTATTTTATATCAGTCATTTAAAGAGGGTGAACTACAATCTTATATATATGATATCTATGTTACACTGCATTTGTTCTAAAATTGATACAATGACATACATGTATGTCTCAGATTGACAGTACATTGAATGTTATGTTGAAAGTCACACATATTTTTTTTCAACAATCATAGAGCAGATTTTTTCTCTATTTGTTATATCACTTCGATACGTTAAATTGTTTTTCATGTTATGTTTTTAAAATGTTATAATGTATCAAAGTTCCATCTTGTAAGTTAACTTGTCAGTGTTAAAAATATTACAATTGCCCTGAATTCAACATTTTATAAAGAAATCAATGACTAAGACTGGCAAATTTACATATTCAAAAGACATACAGAATTATTGAACAAAATCTATTCACTTTCAGTTTATAAGGATTTCAGTTGGATTATACAATTTCATATTTATCTGTTCAAGACATTTCATATGAGATAGTCTGTTCAAGACATTTCATATGAGATCGTCTGTTCAAGACATTTCATATGAGATAGTTTGTAAAAAAATATTGTATCAAATTCCAATGTTAATAATTTGATAATAAGTCAGATTATCTCTGTAATGTTTCAGAACTGCTGAAAAGAAGGTTTACAGTTAAACAATACTATGATTGCTGGAATCAATATCCAAGGACAACTCTTCCTTACAGGGGTCAAGTGTTGTGACCTTGTCATATAGCAAACAAAGGACATATAAGGACTGATTTTGGACAATGTACAGATCTGATAAAATTCTTTTAGAAGAAAGTTATGTAGATTATTAAACATTTCATCTATATATCAATCAATATCTGTCAGGTCTTTATATGAATAAAGTACATTATAATTTATACAATTTAATACCTTTCATTATAAATTTGTTACAATATGTTTAAAAAAAAACATTACTTATGGTCACAAAGGGACAGTCAGTGTAAATCCATAGTGATCTACAATTATTACCATGAAGGCATGTAAGGAGCTTTATGTGATGCTTTAAATGGTTAATGAAAACAATACATAAGTTAAGGTCTTAAAACTGTTTCTGAAGCAAAAACCTTGAATGGTACATGTATGTACTGACTGTATATTCACTTTTCTTAAGTGTCAAAACTATAGCTATACATGTATGTCAAAATCAAATATCTGTATTTCTTGGAGTGTTATTTTACTGAATTATTCAGTTAAATAACATTATGAATTGTTTGATTCATGTTCAAAGTTTGAAAGGAATACACAGTAAAATGATGTTCTTTTCTGTATTTAATTGGATTAGAGTGACTTTAGTTAAAGAAAGATTCATGTGCTGCGATTCATCTGAAAGTAAAATAACAAGAGATAAATAAATGTAACATATGTGTAGATTTTTGACTAATTGTTACTTGTATGCATTAAAAATTGATTAGATGAATGTTGAAAACACAAAGAAAATAACACAATAGGGACAATAATCAAATTAAAATGCACGTTTGTCATAATCTTAATTTAAAGCTGTGAACTTTCCCAGGAAGTGACATTTTATCTTTTAAGTGCTACATTTATAATCATCTTAATCATGTTATTATGTTCTAACTGCTCTTGTCTGAATAGTACCCTGTGTTAGTGAAAACATCTTGTTTTAATATTGTAATCTAG
This sequence comes from Ruditapes philippinarum, assembly GCF_026571515.1. Lineage (NCBI taxonomy): Eukaryota > Metazoa > Mollusca > Bivalvia > Venerida > Veneridae > Ruditapes > Ruditapes philippinarum. The sequence continues at coordinate 11,211 of NW_026853600.1, read as the reverse complement.
TTTCAAGATTTTTTTCTAGATATGTACATCAACATGTAGTATTATAAAATGCATATAAATTAATATAAGTGGTGTAACATGTCATTTCAATGTCATGATATACTGTGCTAAGTTTATTCATTGTCATACTGGAATAGTATTTGAATGACTATGAAACATCCTAAAACTTACTGTTTTGTAAATACAGTCACAAATAAGTCAGTCATATTGTTTTCAACTTGTCTTTAATCTTTAAGTTAGCTGAAACAGCTGAGAAAACCTCTTCTCATTTTTGCAGATGTTGTTTGGCATTTTACATCATAGCCCTGTACATATACTTTTTGTGACCCCACTTAAGTGGCGGGAATTTAGATTTAACCTTGTCCGTCCGTCCTTCCGTCCGTCCGTTCTCTTTTGTGTCGCGAGTAACTCAAAAAGTATTTGACCTAGAGTCATAAAACTTTACAGGAATGATCAGCATGTGTAGTTGTGCACCTGGGTATTTTCGTGTGGATTTATTTAGTATTTGTAGAGTTATTGCCCTTGACTTAGTAAAAATTTGCAATTTTCAACTTGTGTCGCATGTAAATCAAAAAATATTTGACCTAGAGTCATGAAACTTTACAAGAATGTTGATCAGCATGTGAAGTTGTGCACCTGGGTATTTTCGTTTGCCTTTATTTTGTTATAGCCATTGACTTTCTAAAAATTTGCAATTTTCAACTAGCGTCGCATGTAACTCAAAAATATTTGACCAAGAGTCATTAAACTTTACAGGAATGTTGATCAGCATGTGTAGTTGTGCACCAGGGTATTTTTGTGTGGATTTATATAGTACTTTTAGAGTTATTGCCCTTGACTTAGTAAAATTTTGCAATTTTCAACTTGTGTCGCATGTAACTCAAAAACGATTTGACCTAGAGTCATGAAACTTTACAGGAATGTTGATTAGCATGTGAAGTTGTGCACCTGGGTATTTTCGTGTGGATTTATTTAGTTCTTTAAGAGTTATTGCACTTGACTTAGTAAAATTTTGCAATTTTCAACTTGTGTAGCATGTTAAACTCAAAAAGGATTTGACCTAGAGTCATTAAACTTTACAGGAATGTTGATCAGCATGTGTAGTTGTGCACCTGGGTATTTTTGTCTGGATTTATTTAAAATTTTTAGAGTAACTGCCCTTGACTTAGAATTTTTTGAATTTTTCACATTGTCTCGCATGTAACACAAAAAGGATTTGACAAGAGTCATTAAACCTTACGGGAAGGTTGCTCAGCCTATGTAGTTGTGAAATGGGGGCTTCGCTTGTGGATTTATATGGTATTTGTAGAGTTATTTCCCTTGACTTAGTAAAAACCGTTTCATTATGATGTTATTTGTTCCTTGAGTGCTTGAGTCAGAATCAACCAACTTTACAGGAATAATGATCAACTCACTGTAATGCTAGGCACCTGGGACTTTGCATGTGTTTTTTCAGTTTTGTAAGAGTTATTGCCCTTGACTTACATTAGTATAAATTTTCAATTTTCACCTTGTTCATGCATAGCTAAAAAAACATTTGACTTGTAAGCCTGAAAGTTTACAAGAATGTTGGTCAGCATGTATACTTATGCACCTTGGGTTTGCTTGTGGATTTATTCAGTATTTGTAAAGTTTTTGCCCTTTACTAAGTAAAAGATTTTTAGTTTTCAACCTGTGCACATGTAGTCCAAAGAAAATTGACCTAGAGTCATAAGATTGACAGAACAGTGGCGTGTGGGGGCACCAGTGTCCTATGGACACATTTCTAGTTTAATTCAAGCTTTGCCACCAGTTACTTATTTAATGTCATGAAAGCACAGACATGTTGAACTTTTGTGAGTGTCTCTGTATTCAAGCATCAATAGCGCATTTTTCGGAGTAAAAATAAATTTTAAAACACTAGTTGTGCTTTGAAATGCAATGCGTTTTGATTTAATCAAACAGTTAAGACAAGATACTATACGGTCAACAGATCATAGTGGTGTATATTATCACGTTCTTAAAGTTTCTTACCGATCTGTGTATTGTAAATACAAGGGTGTAAGGGACGTATTTATATAGCCATTAGTGATATTTAATGGCATCCTTTGTCGTTTTTTGACCAAAATGACCCTGACGCTTTGATTAGAAGTAATGTAATAAGCAATTGTTAACTAATCACGCGGAAAGCGTTAAACTACTTGTGCGCGGGAAATCACCGTACTTTCGATTGTATGGTTATTGTTTATACGGTCGTACGACCGAAAACGGTCTAAACTGCGACTGAGGGCGTACGACCGTGTTCATAAAACGATGAAAATTGCAAATTAGGTCGTAAATATCGGTCGTAAGATAAAATCGCAGTTACGACTTCGTTGATGAAAAAGGGCGCCTAGATGTTTAATTTAGCAGAACCATTTTAACAGTTTTAGTTGAACTTCATGTTTAAACATCCCAGCAAAATTTCATCAAATTTGACGCAGCAGTTTCTGAGAAGAAGTCGTTTGTATACAAAATTGACAACGGACGCAGTAATTGACGTTAGACACCGACAAATTGTGACCACTAAAGCTCAAGGTGCCGTTTTATCACCAAAGACGGTCGTAACTGCGATCTTATTATATTGTCAAATTATTTAAACGCTTTCCGCGTGACCAGATAACAATTGATTGTTAGGCATATTACTTTTAATCAAAGCGTTAGCGTCATTCTGATTATCCTTAAAACGGCTAAAGGTACTATTGAATATCACTAATAATTATGTAAATATATGTCTTACATCCCTGTATTTACAATACACAGACATGTAACAATATTCTGAATAAAAGTCAAAGAACTTAATAGTATACATCCATATGATCTGCCAACAGTATTATATTTTGTCCTAACTGTGTGAGTAAAGCAAATGGCATACCGAAGCAAATGTAGCGTTTTAAGAAATTTTTACTTGGAACGAAGCGCTGTTGATGCTTGAAAACAGAGACACTCATCAAGATTCCACCTGTCTTTGCTTTCATGACATTGAATAAGTTTCAGGTGACACAGCTTAAATTTAAAAAAAAGTATATGTACAGTGCTCTAAGGTTAAATGCCAAACAACATCTGCAAACATTCGAAGCTAAAGAAGAGTGTTTCTTAGCTGTTTCTGAAAAGTTGAAAACAATATGACTGGCTTATTTGTGAATGCATTTACAAAACAGTTTTAGAATATTTCAAAGTCATTTTTTATTATAACAGTATGACAATGAATAAATATAGCACAGTAAATTATGACATTGAAATAACAGGTTAAAGCACTTGTAAATTCATATTCATTTTATAAATAATATATGTTCAGAATTGATGTACATATCTAGAAAACAATATAAAAACAGTATGTTTTAACAGACACAGGGCACTACTCAGACAAAAGCAGTTAAAACATAATAATAATAATATTCAGATGATTATAAATTTAGCATATTAAAGGTAAAATGTCACTTCAAGAAATTCTGGAGAAAGTTTCACAGCTTTACATTAAGATTTGACAAACATGCATTTTAATTTCCTTATTGTTCCTGCAGTCAGTACATACACGTACCATCAAAGGTTATTGCTTCAGACCTTAACCTGTGTATTTTTTCATTATTCATAAAAAGCAGTCTTTCATGCTTTAAGCGTAATAATTATAGATTCTAATCCCTTTTGTGACCATACTTCAGTGTTATTTTTAACAGGTAGAAAATTATAATGGAATCTATTAAATAATAAATATTGTAACTTATTCATTATAAAGACATAACAGATATTGATATAGTGAAGAAATGTTTTTTAGTCTATATTACATTCTTCTAAAAGAATTTTTTATCAGATCTGTTCATTGTCCAAATTAGTCCTTCAATATCCCTAGGACTTACATGTCCTAAATTGGCCATATAACAAGGTCACAACACTTTGTTAGGGAGAGCTGACCCTTGATATTGATTCCAATAATCATGGGATTGTTTAACTGTAAACATTCCATCAGTCATGCAGCAGTTCTGAAACATTACAGAGAATATTCTGACTTTAAATCAAATAATAAACATTGGAATTTGATAAATTGTCAAAAATATTTGTGTTTGAAAATCCTTGTCGGGAATAATGCGAAAATGGCCGCCATTTTTAACATCTTAAGCCTACTTACGACTGGTGAGAAGTAGCCTTAAAGTTTCGACGTTAATCTAAGACGTCTCAGCTGCGACCATATTGATAAAACGCGACGTAGCCGTAAGATCGGTGGTACGACAAAATCTTAGCTACGACCAGGCATACGATCGTTGATAAATCGGCACTGAGGTGAGCTAAAAGGAAAAAGGAAATAACTAAGAAAATAAAATCAGTATTCTGACACCAATTTGAATAAAAAAAGTCCGAAATTATGCGAAACTACCTATCAGAGTTATCAAACTTTAAACACATAGCCTATTGTGATATTTCATCGAGATGATCAATTAACCAGTTCATGAGATAGGAAAGGAAGGTTGATAAGTCATAGCCAGTTACATCAAAATTTAAACCCCCACCCACCTAAAAACAGGACCTTCAGAGTAAAAGTCATTAAAGAATCAGAATCAAAATTAATATAAGGCTGATTAGCTTGGCGTCTTTGTTCAAGAACTGTTGTGCCCATCTTTTAAAAACATATCTTTAGCCAATTTGTAAAAAAGGAGAAAAAAAGGGAAGACAAGAGCCGGTTAAACCGGGTGATGCTCCCCGAATAGGTTTTGGACACAGGGAGGAATACCTCTTGTAGTGTCAGAGTTATGTCACAGACAAAGTGTAAAACAATGTAGCGACCCAAATGTTGCGCGCGACACGGTGATCATTTCAATCTCTGAAATAGTTGTAAAATCCGAATTCAAATAACGAATGTATGGGCCGGACACTATTTTGCTGCAAGGTCATGCTTTGACCTTGACCTTTAAGGTAGCGACCCGAAAGTTGCGCGCGACACATCCACTCAATATGGTGATCATTTCTCTGAAACAGTTGTAAAATTCGACTTCAAATAACGAAGTTATGGGCCGGACACTATTTTGCTGCAAGGTCATGCTGTGACCTTGACCTTCAAAGTAGCGACTCAAATTTGCATGCGATTTGTCGTCTCAATGTTGTGATCATTTCTGTGAAAATCAGACTTCAAAAAACGAAGCTATGGGCCGGACACGAATTCGGCACTACGTACGGACTGACGTACAGCCCATATACTATATTCTCCCCCGAAATTTTTTCGGGGAGCATAGTAAGAAAGTAAAAAGATTATTAAACTGGTCAACTTCCAGACACACTTTTGTAATTTTGTCATGTTGGTCCAGGTATGAATCATTAATACATTTTTACTGCCAATGAAAAAGACAGCGAAAATAAATTAAATAATTACACTATCTAGGTAAAGATCATTTAAAAGTCAAAAGTTATTTAAGTCTTCATAAGTTCTTGTACTAAAGAATGTTATGTCTAAATATTAAAAGAATCCATTCATAAATAACAATTTCTAGCCAGTTACAGCAAACATATTAAGCGAAATGCAGTTACTTGACCTGGAAGGTCAAAGTCATTTATGACCCAAGGTCGAGGTCAGCCTGGCCAACTTTAAGGAACATCCTAAAGGATTTTGTTTGTCCAAGTATAAAGTCTATTCATTAATTTGCAATAAAGCAATAGCCATCGGTACATTTTTGGGATATTGTCCAAGTTAAAAAGAGACATGATTCTGTTAAACTAATTTTAAAATCAGATTTATGCAACTTGACACACACATACACAAACGCACGCACGCACACAGGCGCGCGCGCACACACACACACACACACACACACACGAGTTAATTAAATGGTATTTATGGCAATTTGGGTGAAAATGGCCCCTTGTTTTTGGTAACTTAGTTATAAAAAGTTATAGACTTTTCAGGTTTCACACATTTTAAGTACAAAGAAAGTCTTGGAAAATATAATGCCCAGAAATTAGATTTATATTTAGTTTGCATACATATAATTTGTAGAACTCTAAAGTAGTGATATAAAAGATTCCTATAAGGTCAACATTTGCCCCGCCCTGTGTCATTTAGTTTATACAGTCTTTAATAGTACACTTCGTTTCAATATGTCGAGTCAAACTGAAATGCCCTAAGCTTAAATAGTTTGTATATTGTATGTTTTCTTATAATCGTACAAAGGTAAAATATAATGTCCATGTGGTCAACAATGGTGTCGCCATAGGGGTAGGGTCACTTGATTTAAATATTGCTTATAAAATTTGCACCTCAAAACATTTTCTTCTCAGTAACTATAATGCTAAGACCTTATGCAATGTTCTTGTAACATCATCTTGTGGTACCATACAAAAGTAATATATTATCGTGCCTGGAGTTCAATACTTAGTCCAACTCGAGGGTGATTAACTTATGGACTTATATAGGAATATAAATTTAAATCATCTAGTGGAAATGCATAGAACTGAGATATTTCGCATTTCGTAAACCACTCAATTCCTTGGATTTGGGAATACTCAGTTGACATAGACTTATTTTGTAAGCATTTAGCATATTTTCTTTGGGATTGCGTTCATTGAACCCCGCCCTTCCTTGTTGATCTTGTTTATCATATTTTTGAGACTTGCTTTTTTCTGCACACATTAATTATTACCTTTTTTAATCATGGACCCAATTCAGAAAATACAAACACTGCTATGAATTAAAAAATGTGACAAAAAAGTCCACCACAGTTCATTTTAGCCTCATAAACCATATTTTCCAAATTTCGTGTCCGCTCCATAATATTCTTTACCGCTATAAGAAAAATTTCCATCATTGTGTCACGAGGCCAACAACGTTGTCGCTACAAAACAGGTCACACGTAATGTAAACAGTCACAAATTATCAAAAACTATGACAGCACAATTACTAGGTGTCAATCCTTAAGGTCCATGTCAAAGTCATGCTTACAGGGCAGATATGGCAAAGTTCACACGAAGTGTCCCTGCCTTACTTTTTGGCATTTGGGAAGGTTTAATGACTCGTAATAAATGATCACAGCCATAGCAAATGCATCATTTCCCCGATACCGAGAGAGTAAATAGACATGAAATGTTCCGTATCTGAATGTTACACATTTTGAGAGATTATAAATTTACATCTACCAAATGATCACTTCTATAACACTATATATTTATAATATCCATGATGCAACAGTCAAGTGTTAAACATATGTCAAAGGCCAGAAAATCTTAATTAATGGTCGCTGCAGCAGCGGATTTAGCTGTCATTAAGCCTTCCTTGAAGTAATGTGAAGAAGCATTTAAATGTATACACTAATATCAGCAAGAAAAAATATGTTCAGTATTGTACTAAAATATAAAACGTGGTGAAAAAGTTACGCATGATTCTAGCAAATCATTTAAACATTTGATCCTTAACGATAACCTTTGTTTTCAAATTATGTTGTTGTTGTTTCTATGCCACTGCAGCATTAGATATTTTGCATAAGGCATTGTCTAGAAGATCTCTACCAAGATTGTTCAAATCATAGCCCTGGGGTCAAATTGGCCCCATTCCGGGGGTCATTGATTTTCACTATTATATACATATACTAAAAACTTTAAAAACCATCTTGTCTAACGGTACAATGCTTAGAGCTTTGGTGTTTGATATATGATATCATCTATAGATCCTCTACCAAACTTGTTCAAAGTTTGCCTATAGTGTCAAAATTAGCCCCTTCCCAGGGTTCAAAGGTTTTCCATTTATGTATATTATAAAATCTTTAAAAATCTTCTTCACTGAATTGACAAAGGCTAGAGGTTAGATATTTGGCATGAAACATTGTGTAGTGGACCTCTACCAAGATTGTTCAAATTTTAGCCCTTGGGTCAAAATTGGCCCCGCTTTTTGGGGTCATTGATTTTCATTATGTACATAGTGTGAATCTTCTTGTCTGAAGGTACAAGCAAGGCTAAGAGCTTTGATATTTGGGATATGATATTATCTATAGGTCTTCTGCCAAAGTTGTTCAAATTTTGCTCCAAGTGTCAAAATTGAACCATCCCGGGGTCATAGGTTTTACTTATGTGAAAATAATAAAACTTTTAAAAAAGTACTTCTCGGTATTGACAAATGCTACAGGTTAGGTATTTGGCATTAAACATTGTGTAGTGAACATTTACCAACATTGTTCAAATTATAGCCCTTGGGTCAAAATTGGCCCCGCCCCATGGGATCGTTGATTTTCATTATGTACATATATATACTAAAAACTTACTTTATAAATCTTCTTGTATGAAATGAAACTACTAAAATTTGAATCTAGTACCTGTTATGCAATTTTATGTAATATTCAATATATTGGAATAAGTCTAAAGGTCATGATTTTCGAGATATCTATGAAGTGATTCAGGTCATGAACTCTAGCAAGACAGTTATGAGCTTTGTAGAGATATTAAATAAAACAATTTTAGCATATTATAAAGACAATCTGATTCACACTATGTATATAATGATTTTGTTTTTAAAAAATGGTTATGTTTAATTGAAAAGATAGTATTTAAGAAAAAGTTACTGTACATGCAATCCAAAGTTTCATACAGCTATTTCAGTGTAGCAATACCACGTGACCTGAACGTCATTTTCGGCATCATTTCCAAGACAAATATTGCCATAGAATAGTGTTTTACCATCAGTATATGAGCCGCTTTATCAAACACTTTGTATAACCTTGAAAGTTGCTTGTATACGAGCGGACTTCAGTTGCAAGCTATTATTTCTTGTATTATCTGATCTACGCCATGATTTAAAAGTTGTGATTAGTAATACATCAACCGGGAGTACGGAAGGCAAAATACTACTTAAATATGTTTTTTTTGCAATTATTCATAGCGTAAATCTGAACTTTTTCTTCAATCGACAATTGTGGCACCAGTTCCAAGCCAAATATTTGGACTACAGTTTTAAGCAGTTTTCAGAATTGGTTACAAATGCGAAGGAACTTGGATTCCGTTCTCTTTCTATAATAACGACTATTCTTATAGAAAAGTCTGTTATTTGGGAAAAAAATTATTCCTTGCTATTGTAATAGCGCAGGCTGCGTTGTTACGACATGCTGTTTTAACGATGGCGTCAAATGGTAAAACAATGATTACAATAAATGGGGGATGGACTCTCTCACTAATGTTTTTAAAAATACTGCTGCCAAAAATATATAGTTTGTTCCATTTGCTTCTTTTAATTTTGCGTCATTTGTTTGTTTTCCTAGGAATGCCCTCACAGAGTTATGTATGCATGGTATTCCAACCTTTTAATTTGGCTTTTAAGGACGTTCGCGGGAGTTTTCATATAGACATATAGGCAAAATCAAAACTGTTCAATAGAGTTTCTTTAAACTTGTCATGTGGTTAGAATATGATAACAGAAACATTTTAAGCGGAAAAATGGGGTATTCAGTAAAAAATCGTGCGCATAAAATGCCAAAGATTTAAAAAGATATTATTTAGTGAAATAATTTATATACGCCTATATGTATAACTGTAATATGCATGCCGTCAGTTCCAAGACAAACAATGCAGACTACAGTTTAAAGCAGTTTTCAGAATTGGTTGCAAATGTGAAACAACGTGCCTTTCGTTCTATGTCTATAATTATGTTAACCAAGAAAAACATTTTATTATACGATGTAATATATATTAAATAACGCATGTACACAAATGATTCTTACTCGCTGCGCAATAAGTGTTTTCAAAAGTCTGTTTTTGTAAAGCAATTTATTTGCTCCTTACTCTCTTTCACAGTAATGATTGTGAAAAATCTTTAAGTGTCACGAAGCAATACAAATTGCTGACGTCAGATAGAGAAAAAAACAGAACCACGATTGAAAATATGGCAGCCTCGGTTTGACCCAGTGTGTTTATGGTTTTGTTTGTTTGTTTGTTTCATTTTACGCCTTTTCCCAACAGTATTTCAGTCATATAGGCGGGTAGATTCCTTACCATTGTTCCTGGAGAGTTACACCAGTACTAGACTACCTTTCTCCGGACTGTACTGGAAAATAATGCATACACCGCATATTGATAAAACGCGACGTAGCCGTAAGATCGGTGGTACGACAAAATCTTAGCTACGACCAGGCATACGATCGTTGATAAATCGGCACTCAGGTGAGCTAAAAGGAAAAAGGAAATAACTAAGTAAATAAAATCAGTATTCTGACACCAATTTGAATAAAAAAAGTCCGAAATAATGCGAAACTACCTATCAGAGTTATCAAACTTTAAACACATAGCCTATTGTGATATTTCATCGAGATGATCAATTAACCAGTTCATGAAATAGGAAAGGAAGGTTGATAAGTCATAGCCAGTTACATCAAAATTTAAACCCCCACCCACCTAAAAACAGGACCTTCAGAGTAAAAGTCATTAAAGAATCAGAATCAAGATTAATATAAGGCTGATTAGCTTGGCGTCTTTGTTCAAGAACTGTTGTGCCCATCTTTTAAAAACATATCTTTAGCCAATTTGTAAAAAAGGAGAAAAAAAGGGAAGACAAGAGCCGGTTAAACCGGGTGATGCTCCCCGAATAGGTTTTGGACACAGGGAGGAATACCTCTTGTAGTGTCAGAGTTATGTCACAGACAAAGTGTAAAACAATGTAGCGACCCAAATGTTGCGCGCGACACGGTGATCATTTCAATCTCTGAAATAGTTGTAAAATCCGACTTCAAATAACGAATGTATGGGCCGGACACTATTTTGCTGCAAGGTCATGCTTTGACCTTGACCTTCAAGGTAGCGACCCGAAAGTTGCGCGCGACACATCCACTCAATATGGTGATCATTTCTCTGAAACAGTTGTAAAATTCGACTTCAAATAACGAAGTTATGGGCCGGACACTATTTTGCTGCAAGGTCATGCTGTGACCTTGACCTTCAAAGTAGCGACTCAAATTTGCATGCGATTTGTCGTCTCAATGTTGTGATCATTTCTGTGAAAATCAGACTTCAAAAAACGAAGCTATGGGCCGGACACGAATTCGGCACTACGTACGGACTGACGTACAGCCCATATACTATATTCTCCCCCGAAATTTTTTCGGGGAGCATAGTAAGAAAGTAAAAAGATTATTAAACTGGTCAACTTCCAGACACACTTTTGTAATTTTGTCATGTTGGTCCAGGTATGAATCATTAATACATTTTTACTGCCAATGAAAAAGACAGCGAAAA
>NW_026853599.1:0-62680 GCF_026571515.1 Ruditapes philippinarum | reverse complement strand
AAAAATTATAATTTTTTTTAAAACTATCTTTTTCTCATAACAATGTTATATTTCTTTTGTACTTACATGCAATAAAAACATTCTTGAAATAGCGTTTTGTTTTATATACGGGGAGGTCATATTCGTGAATTTAGCCAGACAGCCGGAACAGCCGGAAAATATTTAAATATATTAAAGCCGAATCCGGTTCCAGCTGAACAGGCTTGCCAGTATGGAGGCTATTCGTTGCCAAAAATCCAGTCTTGTTGATCTGAGTTGAACAGTTTGTTTACGGACAAAATACAATTGTATTTCTTTGGGTGCAAACTCCAATGTTGCATTCTTGGATTGAGTTTGCCGATTTAACATTGTAAACATGTATTTCAACAAAATATATTTTTTATTTTGTTAAACGACATCATAACATTCTGAATACTCATTGTTCGTGTATACGTCGACACAACAGAAGTTACTTTTTTAGCTTTATATTGTCAAACCATCATGATTCGGATCAACATAATCCAGCTGTACACGTTTTTACGGTGGCACCAAGGTGACATGTGTGTATTTTTATTTATCTCGTGGCCACGAGTTACTAAGTCGTAGCCACGAGATAGCTAAATCGTGGCCACTAGATACTATGTCGTGGTCACGAGTTACTAAGTCGTGGCTTCGAGATAGCTAAGATGTGGCCTCGAGATAATTATCCAATCAGAATACACTATATATATTATGAATTTTTGAATTTTAACAACTAACTTTTACATGCAACATTAATCTTTGAAAATACTGAAGATGTTCACTTTGAACTTGTCTTTAGGATCATATTAGAAAGTCACCTTCCAAGGCCAATCAGACATTAGTTTTGACTATAGCTCTTTGTTGGGACAACTTTGTGATCGAATTGGTCAGTTTGTACGTACTACGGCTTGTTAACCTTGTTTATACGATAACATGAGAAGGAATAAGTCCTGGTTTATTTTAGTTGTAAGGGACCCATGGACAGTAGATAGCCTATAAGGTAAAACCCTTGTCTGATGAATAATTTAGAAGGGATAAGCCATGGTTTATAAAACCCAGAAAGATCATTGCACCTAATCAGTCGATGACATCCAATAATTTCGAGGTCATTGGGTAAAAAAATCAGGATCACAGTGACGTTAAATGTAAAATTATTGACAAGTCAATAAGATGTATAAATGGCACTTTTACGGGCTGGTGAAGTAGGGGCATCCTTGTACTATAGCACATGTCTAGTTAATTAGGGAAATTCACATAAATGGTGTAATCTGATCGGTTATTTATCTCGTGGCCGCGACTTAGTAACTCGTGGGCACGACATAGTATCTCGTGGCCACGACTTAGGTATCTCGTGGCTACGACTTAGTACCGTATAAGTACTTTTTCTGCGGGAACTTTATTTCTGCTATTTCTGCGATTTATAACGTCACCGCAGATTTAAAAACCGCAGAAAATTAAGCCTTTCCCTATGTCTACATGTATGTCGGAATATGTCAACTATCTGTATTGTATAATTACATTACCATGTACCGTTATCAGCTTTTGTAGATGGGAATATTTTTTCTTTATGTATCAGTCATAAAAAAAATATTAGAAAAAAGTTACTTTACTTGTTCTTTTTGTTTAAAAAATATCATGTTTGTATGATTTTCGCTCACCCTAAGCTTGATTTATTTTAAAAATAAAACTATTATAGTTTGACGTATGCAATAAACATACCCTTTTGTACTTGTACAATATATTGTGTCTACGTGCGATATTACCATTGTTTATTTTTCTACATGCAGTATTACAATTAATTGTTGTCATTGCACGGTGTTGGTTTTTGTTTAGTGCGTTCATTGAACGCCGCCTTTCCTTGTTGATCTTGTTTATCATATTTTATATACCGATACATGGTGATCACGATGAACATACAATATAAGTCGTCTGCATGTTTACCGGAAGTAATGTATATGTTACATCAACATATTTTGAAATGTTGTCTGTTTGTATTTTAAATAACTTTGCCTGCTTACTAAGAGGCGTGGCTGACCCATTTTTTGAGAAGAATAATAAACAAAAACATAACGCTTCATTCACTGATAGTTTTACTTCAAATAATACAGACTGGTTTGATGATGAATGTAGATTGTTGAAAAAACCGTTATTTAGATGCTTTGAATACTTTTAACTATTGTAAAGATGTAGAAAGTAGAGAATATTTTTGTATATGTAAAAAAGAATATAAAGATTTAACCCGAAGGAAAAAGAAATCATATATAAAGAGGAAATATTCTGAAATTGAAAAATTACGATTTAGTAAACCAAAGCAATTTTGGTCTCATTTAAAAAAAATTAAAACATCTGTTTCAGATGACATTTCTGTAGAAGATTTTAGGACATATTTTTAAAATTTATCTAACAATATTTTTGAATCAAAAAATTTAGAGTGTAAAACGTTTTGTAATGAACATGATTTTAATTCAAGTGATTGTAGGCTTGATGAGTTAGATATACCCATTACATGTGAGGAGATCCGTAAAGCTGTAAAATCCTTAAAACAGAATAAAGCCTCCGGATCAGACTGTTTTTTAAATGAGTATTTTATATCATCTATAGAAATTTTATGTGGACATATATGTGATTTATTTAATATTATTTTAGAGTCCGGGTTTTTCCCAGATAAATGGACAGATGTTGTTATTGTGCCTGTGTTCAAAAAGGGTGACTCAGGTGACGTAAAAAAGTACAGGGAAATTACTCTCCTAAGTTGTTTATCTAAACTTTTTACTACTGTATTAAATACTAGAATTGAAAATTTTTGTTCAAACAATTGCATTATATCAGACTGTCAATATGGTTTCAGGAAAGGAAAATCAACTATAGATGCCATATTTATTTTACAAAATGTAATTCAACACTATCTTAACAATAATAAAAGGTTATATGTAGTGTTTATTGATTTAAAATCTTGTTTTGATAGCATATGTAGAAACTCGCTTTGGTTGAAAATGTATAAGTGTGGCATTCAAGGTAAAATATTGCGAATCATTAGAGATATGAATGATAATGTTAAGTCATGTGTAAGATGTTGTAATTGTTATTCTGATTTCTTTAAGTATGCCGTGGGCTTAAGACAAGGGGAGGTAATTTCACCGATACTTTTCTCAATTTTTGTAGAGGATTTAGAGTTGCATTTACAAAGCAACATAAGTTCTGGTTTGTTATATGACGACATTATATTGATTTTGTTACTTTTTGCAGATGATATGGCTATTATAGGAAAAAGTCTTGATTTATTGTATACTTATTGTATAGAATGGGGATTAGAAGTTAATATTGAAAAAACCAAGGTAATTATATTTAGAAAAAGGGGAAATATTTTTAACAATGAAAAATGGTTTTATAACGGACAAGAGATAGAAATTGTAGACCATTTTAATTATCTTGGCACAGTTTTCAGCTACACTGGTAATTTTTCGTTGCACAGGGAACATTTGATTCGTAAATCTTTAAAAGCTTTAAATATGTTATTGTATAATTGTAAAGATTTTGATTTTAAGCCTACATTATTTTGTCAGCTTTTTGATGCATTTGTTGGATCAATTTTATCATACTCTTCAGAGATTTTGGGCTATAATAAGTCCAAAGACATAGAACGTATACACATGAAATTTTGTAAAAGAATTTTAAATGTTAGACAAAATACATGTAACGCAAGCGTATACGGAGATTTAGGTAGATATCCTCTTTTCATAAATAGATATGTTAGAATTATAAAATTTTGGTGTAGATTGTTAGTTACAGATTATATTATCTTGTAGAAGGTTTATGAACAAAGTTTATACGATTGTCATAAAGGTTGTAATAATTGGGTTACTGATGTTAAGAATATGCTTGATATGTATGGGTTTTCCGATTATTTTGTTAATATTAATAAAGTTGATTGTAAAACTTTTCGAAGATTGTTTAAACAAAGACTGTTGGATAATTATAGACAAGAATGGAATACAGCGATTGAAAACAGTTTAGTATTGGATTTTTATAAAAGTTGTAAAACAACACTATTATATGAAAATTACTTAGATATTTCACCAAAACACTATAGCTTTTTTATTACAAGAATGAGAATGTCAGCTCATTCACTGAGAATTCAAACTGGAAGGTATGGTCAAAATAGATTGCCACGTAATGAAATATATTGTCTTTGCTGTAACAATGTTGATATAGAGGACGAATACCATTTCATATTGATATGCCCATGTTTCTTAGAAATTAGAAAAAAAGTTTATTAAAAAATACTACTATAAAAGGCCTTCCATGATAAAGTTTATTGAACTACTATGTAGCAATCAAAAGAATATATTATTTAATCTGACAAAATATATAAAAGAGTCATTAAATTACAGAAATACTATTGTTAATTCTGTCAGATGAGTTTGATTTATGAATATATATGTCTTATTAAAGAATATATAAATTCCATTCAACATTTTTATGTATAGATTTTTTCTGAAGATATGTCTGCTATGTAAACATGTATATTTTAATATGTTTATCCTCAACTACATTTGTATGTAATATCAATTTTTGTTAATTTGAAATAACATGCTAGAATAATAACTAAAGAAACGTGACATTGTCTTTAAAGTTTGTTTTAATGCATTGGAAATAAGTATTGAAAATGTATTGTAATGTATTGCAATGTATTATCACACTATGTATGATTATGATTATGTACTATGTACAAGTCGAAATAAAATAATGTTCTGTTCTGTTCTGTTCTGTATCGGTTAATTTTGTAAAAATATCTAAATTAAAACGCAGAAATAAAAAACATCAATGCGAGCATGATGACACCGCAGAAATAAGATACGCAAAAATTTAAAACCCCTTATTTTAACCAAAATCGCAGAATTTTAAGCCCGCGGAAATAAGTACTTATACTCACTCGTAGCCACGACATAGTATCTCGTGGCCACGACTTAGGTATCTCGTGGCCACGACTTAGTAACTCGATGCCACGACATAGTATCTCGTGGCCACGACTTAGGTATCTCGTGGCCACGACTTAGTAACTCGTGGCCACGACATAGTATCTCGTGGCCACGAGATAAATAAAAACACACACATGTCACTTTTGGGCCACCGTAGGTTTTGCAATAGGAGATAAAACAAGCTCCGCCTATTTTTCCGCCCACTACATCATCGTAAAGAAACGTATGTACCCGCTCATTTCCCGTATTTACCGTCAGCGACTGGTAAGCAAGGAAACAAGAGCACGCACCGGCTTAGTTTCCGTTTACCACACCTTATAGGTGTTTAGTTATTAACCAAACATTATTCACTTACATGATTGCCATTCTATGCAATTATTCAATCAACATCAACGACCAAATACTAATGCAGGCAAAATTCTGGCTGTTGTCTTTCCTAGTAGAAGCATTAACTATAACATTAGTAATCTTAATTCTAGCGTATGACTTGACCAGAAATACATTTAAACAATAGTAAAATTAAAACCAAAGTTGTATATACACTTTCGTACATAACTTTTTATTTTTACCAAATATTATGCCATTTTTTTCAATAATAATATTCAAATGAGTCAAAAGGTTAGTATTGATTATTAATTTATGCATACCTTGTTTATGTTATCTTTAAGAAAGCCACCACTTACAAAACTTAATAAAAAGTCTGATTTGATCAGAAAGACAGCAAGTCTCAGTAACAGCTATTTGCAGCATTTATACACAGATTTTAGAGCTGTCACTGATTAGTAAAATGCGTAAAAAGGGGTTCGCTGAAGACCTATACCTACGTCAGCTTTCATGTATATTCATGTATAATAGAAGCTATGACTCAAAATATCTCCCAACGATAGTAAACTTTGAATAGTTCTGTGGTTATACACTTGGTAAACAATTTGGATTTTTCAACAACCAATTTAGTTGTTTAAAGAAAGAAGGCACAGGCTAACTGTTCAGTTCTCTTTATTCATGTTGCCAAAAACGAATTCTAAACAAATGAGTATGAATATTTCAAGACAAACCCTACCCTGTCTGTGAGAAGGTAGCACAGCAGCAGGGGTGGTTTGTCTTCTTATATAAGGGAAACATTTCCTTATGTTAATTCATCAACTTTAGTTTTTGCATATCCTTATGGTCATTATCAGTATAAACGTTGTTACATTGTAATATTATATCTTATCCAATTTTGCATTACTTGAATATCCTGTGCTAGAATACGTCAGAGGATATCCAAAGTAAACCGTAATGCAGTTGGTGTATGTGACGTTTTAATTTGAAATATTTTGTACTCATAATTATTGTACAGTACGAGTTGCCCCTCTTTATATTCTGCTCACGTCTATTTCCGTGATAATGCCATATATGGAAGCTGCGAAATCGTTTATAAATGTTAATCGCGTGTGAATGTAAACGGAAAAAGTGGAGTTGTCAACCCGAGAGTGTTAACTGATGCATTTACATTCTCAACGTCATGACGTACGGAATAAAACGTAGGTTCTATCGTTTACATCTCTACTTGTCGCAAATTTTAAAGTTATACATTTCTAAATACAGTTTGTTAACAGCTTCAACTTTCCGACGATTCCGACTTGGAACTGTGAGGCCCAAAATCACTTCCGCGGATCCCTATATGATGTGATGGTTAGGGGGTCTATTTAGGTGTCCGCGGGTATAGTTGTGTCTATCGGGAATACTCAGTTATTTTGCCGACGTTGAGCCGAATATCGTACTATAGATGGCCATTGCAGGTCAAATATTACCAATTCCAGTTGGCCCCTGTGAGGACAAGACTCAATACCGCGGAAACCAATATGATGGGATGTGAGAGTTGTCCGTCCGGGTGTCCGCGGTTATAGGTATGTTCGTCGGGAATACTCTGGTATTTTGCCGACAATTAGCCGAAAATGGTACTATAGATGATCATTTCAGCTAATATTTCGCCAATTCCGTCTGGCCCCTGTCAGTTTCAGACTCAATAACGCGGAAACCCATATAGCGGGATGTTAAAAAGGTCTGACTGGGTGTCCGAACGTATAGGTGTGTCCGTCGGGAATACTGCGCTTTTATGCCGACGTTGAGTCCAAAATCGTAATAAAGATGGTCATTTCAGGCATATCTCGCCAAATTCCGCTTGCATCTGTGAGGCCCAGACTCAATGACACGGAATCCTATATGATGGAATGATTAGGGGGTCCGTCCTGGTGTCCGCGGGTTTAGATGTGTCATTCGAGATTACTCTGGTATTTAGCCTACATTTAGCCGAGACTCGTACTATAGATGGTCATTCCAGCTCATATCTCGCCCATTCCTACTGGCCCATGTGAGGCACAGACACATAAAGGCGACCAAATATAGTGGAATGGTAAGGGGTTGTGTGCAGGTGATCTCAGGTGTGTGTCTGTCGGAATACTCTTGTATTTAGCCGACGTTGAGCCGAAAATCGTACTATATAGATGGTCATTCAAGCTCATATCTCGCCAATTCCGGCTGGCACATGTGAGGCACAGACACATAAAGGCGGCACCCAATATAGTGGAATGGTAAGGGTGTGTGTGCGGGTGATCTCGGGTGTGTGTCTGTCGGGAATACTCTGGTATTTTGCCGACGTTGAGGCGAAAATCGTACTATAGATGGTCATTTCAGTTCATATCTCGCTAATGCCGGCTGGACCATGTGAGGCCCAGAGTCAATTACGCGGAACCCCATATAATCGGTTGGTTTAGAGGTCTGGCCGCATATTCGAGGGTATAGGTCTTTCCGTCGGGAATACTTTGGTATTCTGCCGACGTTGAGTCAAAAATCGTACTACAGATAGTCATTTCAGCTAATATCTCGCCGATTTCCGCTGGCCAATGTGAGCCCCAGATTCAATTACGTAGAACCCTATATGGTGGGATGTTTAAGGGGCCTGAGCGAATATCCGCGTGTAAAGGTGTGTTCGTCGGGAATACTTTGGTATTTTGCCGACGTTGAGCCGAAAATAGAGTATAGATGGTCATTTCAGTTCATATCTTGCCAATTCCCGTTGGCCCATGTGAGACTTAGACTTAATTACGCGGAACCCTATTTGGTGTGATGTTGAGGGGGTCTTAGCGGATATCTGCATGTTTAAGTGTGTCTGTCGGGAATACTTTGGTATTTTGCCGACGTTGAGCCGAAAATTGTACTAAAAATGGTCATTTCAGCTAATTTCTCGCCAAATCCGCCTAGCTCCTGTGAGACGTAGACTCAATTACGCGTAAGCCGATATGATGGGCTGGCTACGGGGTCTGACCGACCGAAGGTATAGGTTTGTCTGTCGGGATTTACTCTTGTGTTCTGCCGACCTTAAGCCGAAAATTGTACTGGAGATGGTCATTTCATATCTCATATCTCGCGAATTTCGGCTGGCCCGTGTGAGACGCAAGCTCAGTAATTCGTAAACCCCATAATGTGAGATGGGTTAGAGGGTCTGACCGTGTGTCCCCGGATATAGTTGTGTCCATCGGGAAAACTCTGGTATTTTGCCGACGTTGAGCCAAAAATCGTAATAAAGATGCTCATTTCAGCACCTATCATGCCTATTCCGGTTGGTCCTTTTCAGGCCCAGACATAATAACGCGTAACCCCATATTGTGCGACAGTTAAGGGTCCTGACTGGTCGTCTGCGGGTAAAGGTTTGTCTTTCGGGAATACTCGGTATTTTACCGATGTTGAAATAAAAATCGTATTTTATACTGTCATTTCAGCTCATATGTCGCAAAATCCTGCTTGTCCCTGTTAGGTCAAGACTCAATTACGCGAAATCCCATATGATGGGATGGTTAGGGTGTTTGACGGGGTATCCATGGGTATAGGTGTGTCCGTTGGGAGCTACTGCTACTACTGTGCTACGGCTTCTGCCAATTTCACGTTTTTAATTTTGCTTCTGCTACGCTTCTTTTCTGCTGTGCTACTATTACAGCCAGTTTCACTTTTTTATTTTGCTATTGCTATTGCTGTGCTACTGCTAAATTCTGGAAACAAAGTGATCCCTCGGAAGCATTTATCACAACAAAATAACATAAGAATTGCAGAATCGGTTTGATTGAGTCTGTACATGAGGGATAATGAATAAGTGCAACATCCCTCAGGCCCCCTAGCACCGGCTTTAGCGGTACTCAATTCTCAACACTTTATAGTGTTGGCATCAATGATCGCGAAGGACCAGAAAATATGACAACACTGAAGTGAAGTGCGGGGCAACTTTTTACGGGTGCCACCTTCACGTGTTCTTCTGCTGCTTCTGCTACTGCATATACATAATAGTACGTGAGAAGTTAGCAGTGAACAGTGAGCTTAGCAAAAAGGCATTTCAATTTATATATTGAAATCAATGATCTGCTGTAATACGCATCTAGCATGGAATTCCTAATTATAGTGTAAAAATACTCTGCTAGAATGCTCAGCTGGCTAGGCAATCTAGCAGGGCATTCCTTAATATAGTGTAAAAATACTCTGCTAGAATGCTCAGCTGGCTAGGCAATTTAGCAGGGCATTCCTAAATATAGTGTAAAAATACTCTGCTAGAATGCCTATCTGGCTAGGCAATCTAGCAAGGCAATCCTAAATTTAGTGTAAAAATACTCTGCTAGAATGCTCAGCTGGCCAGGCAATCTAGCAAGGCAATCCTAAATATAGTGTAAAAATACTCTGCTAGAATGCTCAGCTGGCTAGGCAATCTAGCAGGGCATTCATAAATATAGTGTAAAAATACTCTGCTAGAATGCTCAGCTGGCTAGGCAATCTAGCAGGGCATTCCTAAATATAGTGTAAAATGCTCTGCTGGAATGCTTAGCTGGCCAGGCAATATAGCTGTGGATTCTTAAATATAGTATTAAATTGCTTTGCGTTATATTCCGAGCTAGCTTGGCAACCTAGCAGAACATCTTGAGAGTCCATTGTTTTGGTCTGCGACTGATTCTGGGACACTCTCAGACTTTCGTTAATGTTTTGTGATAATGGAAATAATGATTTTTTTGACTCCTGGGACCTTAAAGAGTCCATTTCATTGACAGCTTATTGTTGAACACTCGCAGACTTTCAGGATTGTTTGGTGCCAATAGAGATGATAGAATTTTTAACTTCTAGGGTCCCGCCAAAGTCCATTTTTCTGGTCTGCGACTGATTCTGGGACAGTCGCAGACTTTAAGAAATCTGTGGTGCCAATGGAGATAATGGTATTCTTTACTTCTATTGACCCACCACAGTTAATTTCGCTTGTTTGCGACTGATTCTGGGACTTTGCAGACTTTCAGGAATTTTTTATGCCAATGGAGATAATGACATTTCTGACTTTTTGGGATCTCCCAGAGTACATTTCGTTGGTCTGCGACTGATTCTTTGAGGATAACAGACTTTCAGTATTTTTGGTGCCATTGTAGATCATGACATTTTTAAGGACATCTATGTCAGAAGCAGAGCATTTTTACTCTAAAAAGTCTTTATCTGCATTAGCACCGAATATTCCTGAAAGTCTGCAAGTGCCCAATAATCAGTCGAAGACCAACGAAATGGACTCTGGATAGTCAAAAGATGTCAAAAATGTAATTATCTCTATTGGCACCAAAAATTCCTGAAAGTCTGTAAGTGTCCAAGAGTAAGTCGCAGACCAAAACAATGAACTCTTGATGGTCGCTAGATGTAAAAAATGTCATTATCTGCATTGACACCAAAATTCCTGAAAGTCTGCGATGATTCAGAATCAGTCGCAGACAATATAAATAGACTCAGGTGTTTCCTTTAAAGTAAAAATGTTTTTATCTCCATTGGCACCGAAATTTCTTAAAGTATGCGAGTGTTCCAGAATTAGTCGCAGACCAACGAAATAGACTTTGGATGGTCCTTAGAGTTAAAAAATGTCATTATCTGCATTAGCACTTAACATTCCTGACAGTCTGTTATTGACACAGAATCAGTCGCAGACCAAATAAATAGACACTTGAGGGTCCCGAAGAAGTAAATAAATGTCATTATCTGCATTGGCACTAAATATTTTTAGAAAGTCTACGAGTGCCCAATAATCAGTTGCAGACCAACTAAATGCAATCCCAAAATAGGCTATCAATCCATTTGTACAAAAATACTGGAAGTCTTCGGGATCTCGGTCACAGCCGTAGACGCAGACAAGTGAAATAGATCTCGCAACAAAAATAACATTATCAGGATAACAAGAGGATGCATAAGGAGTAAAAGAGAAAAACATTTTGCTCTGTATTTAAGAATGCCTTGTTAGATTGCTCTGCCAGCTCGGCATTTCAGCAGAACAATTTTATACTATATTTAAGAAAGCCCTGCTAGTTTGTCTTGACAGCTGTTAGATATCTGAGGCTAAACAGGTTCAAAATGATGACTTGTAGATCGTTTGCAAATGGCTAGTTGATAAAAGTGTGTTACTACATTAAAATGAAGCCGAGTCTATTCTTTTCGGTCCCAATCCAAAACTTAAATTTAATCCAAATTTGTTATCTGGAATATTAGGCATAAAAAACAAATTAATTGAGATAATTTGAGATATGACAAGAATGGTGTTTGGGTGGGAGATCTTAGATTCTATATTGTGATGATGAAAGGCAAAGTGAAAATTTAAACATACACAGATATCACTGTAGCAACTCATACTAAACTCAACCAAGAGTAAGACGTTTTCGACTGACGTGGAACAAAATTAGCTCAAAAATAGGCAAAGTATGTACAGATAAAGTTATGCACATGTCTTACCCGATAGTAAAAAAGGATTACAATCTGACTGAGCAAATGGGGTCGTATAAGTCACATAATATGGTGACTGACTTGATCTCTTCATGATATCATTAGTGAATACTAGAAACTCATGTATCTAGCTTCGGTTACTGATATATCAAATATTCAAGTGATAATTAGATAAATAATTGATCAATAGATCGATAAACAAAATACAAAAAAAAATGATGAAATAAAATACCTGCAGTTTTAACGATGTCATGAAACACAGTACCAAGGATAACAAAACAAACAGAATAATCCTTTATTTCCAGTGCGATTCCTGTTACAGCATATTCTACAAAAATAAATCAAATGACTTAGTTGAGTAATTGAATGCGGAAGATCACATATATTGAAAAAAATGACCTGGGTTACAACTATTTCTGTATATGGAACACATAATTATTTGTATGAATGATCAATTGCCTGAGTTAAAATATATGCAAGTAAAATTCTTATCTTTTAATAGATATTCCCATCCAAGGATAGATAATGAGTGAACAGGTGAAAGTCAAAGTAAGTATTTATTTTGCCATAATTCCTTATAATTTGATAATTTACATTGCATAAACAATAGATAACGCAAGGATCAAAGCAAAATTTCTGTTAATATCCATTAGGTTAAATTAGATTTACCTTTAACGTTCAGATTAAATCTTTTTATTATTTAGTTAGACTGATTTAATTTTTATCCTGAACATTTTCCAATATCAACTGTTGATTAAACGCTATTGTAACAGTAAAACTTTTGAAATACAATCCAGCGATACTTGATTATAAAAATGTGATTATAATATCACGAAAACAATCATACATTATAATAATCATAATATAATGTTACGAAAATGATCAGATATAGATAAACGTAAAAAGATAAAAACTGTATAGCAGTGCAAAATGCACACGTTACTGAAGACCAAATTAAAAACATTTTAAAACTTGGTATTTGGAACTGCAAAAGTACTTTTTTAAACAATCGTATAATTTACCTAATGATTATTAATACCATATCTTGTAAATATATACAGTATCTCACCTATCGGGTCCACTTCTCTTTGGTTCATGTCTTGTAGCTAATTTTTTTTGCTTATTTCAGCTGTAAGGATAAAGAAAATCGTAGAAGAAAAATGACTCAAAACATAAAAAAAAATGTTCACTGACAAAATGATACTTATTACTAAATGAAATACAAAGGGTTACATCTAGTAAATGATATTTCATTTAGACGGTGTAAATATATTTTGTTCAATGATGTAAGGTAGGTAACTGCAATATTTTACAAACCTATTCCTCCAGGAGTTATCTGCTCAAGGTTATCAAATACGCTCAATTGATTTAACTCGTCTTGACGACGTATTGCTGTGACAGGAAAACGCTCCTGGTCATGACTAGTGGTTAAACTGTTGATAAACCAGCACCTTTAGAAATGTTGATAAAGTTGCCTATTATCTCTGTAATTTCGTGTTTAATAAAATGAATAATTCCACCAGTGTACAACTTCATGAATGATCTAGCACACTTTCATATCATTTTCATGATTTTGTTTTTAAAAAGATATAATATGCTTATTCTTTGGTTAAATATTTTAATCACAGAAATAATTTAAAATTCATGAAATTCTCACAAAATATGTCTAATTCTCACAAAGGAATGAGTAAACGATGTATGATAAACTTTGATTCCTATTACAGGTCTTGTAAAGTTGGTATTTTCTTTAAAAAAAAAAACACGCAAGGATTTTTAACACTATATATTCAGACTGTGACCACTTATAGTGAGTATAATTTAAAACATAACAAATCTACTTGGTGTCGAAAGCTGTAAGCTTATAGAAACGCTCTCGAACCAACCAGCAATAAGAATAGAGTGTACATATTCTTGCAAAAGTAAACAACAGCTTGTGCGTGACAGGATTTAAATGCGCACTTACATAAATAGTCCAGCGAGTTAACCGCTCGAATAGGCCGCCACACCAAGGGAGTTATCATTGACAATGACTATCTTCATTTGTCACAAATGTTTTGATGATGTCAATTTATTCGTTTTCCACTTATTGCGGCACTCTTTACCTCATACAAAAGATAGAATTTTTGAAAAACTATAAAATCCATGAATAATTTTTCCTTAAAAGAAAAACTCAATTTTTTTATTGTAATTGCTCATCTTTTAGAAAAAGAAATTTGTTGAAATCAAGGAATTTCTTACTCAATATGTCTAACTTGAATAAAATGATGCACAATATATTTTTGAAATTTCCTATAACTGGTAATTTTAGTTTGTCCTTTCTTTAAGATAGCTGTCATTTTTATTGACACTACGTTTTTATAAAGTGTTTCCCTATTATCAAAGATGTAATGAAGGTAAATTATATACAAAATTCTGGAAACAAACTTTTTACCTTATATACCTATGATTGCATGATTTATTTGCTTCCTCGATGAATAGACACATATAAGTATAAGATGGAATATCCAAAGTCTATGAGAGCAAAATAAAGGACTGTTGGTAAGTCTAGCTGAAAACATTCTTTCAAGCAGCTAATAAAATTTACATTATTTCTTTACATTGTTTTAATCCGGTGTAACTATAACATCAAGTAAAACGTATTGCAAGTTTTGAAATTCCTCACCATTTTTTCCATTTGATCACCAAATCATAGTCCGTGAAAGAGCTGATCAAAATACCTAGGTAAGAGATCAGAACTTTGATATATACCGAATTCGATGATCAAAGATCACACCACATTGAATCTAAAGATAAAATGCTATTATTAAGCTTAGTTAGATCTTGATATTATCTCTATTTGGGCTATTTAAATATTAAAATATTTCAAAATATCTCAATAATAGCATTATAATGGAAGCTTACAACCATAGTTTGAGCTACAACAAAGTCATCAGATTGCTTGACAATGACAGGAGTCAGATATTTCCTCCGTTGGGCTTTCTGATCTCTATTGACATTGACTAATATGTCACCTTTTCACAGTTTTTCACTTTACTTTCTTCATTAAACTTGATATTTACCGCAGATAAGTATTTTAACAATTAAAATTTTATATTAATAGTTTTTTTATACGTTTTGATTTCTTTTTAATTCAACAACAAATCCCTCATGTGAGTCCGGCGAAATGACTTAATTTCCATTCATGATATATTAACATTACAAAAGGGAAAATAAAAAAGATATATATCGAGTGATGAAATCTGCGTCGTTTATGAGCGTTAGTTTACATCAGTGTAATTGGTAAACCATTTACTATCCCTGCTTGATATTATAATTTATGCTTTAAAATATACACAACTGACAGCGCTAAACGTGTTCGTTATAATAAAGTAAAAAGCTTTCTGATACGCCTTGAATGTAAAATTGATAAACTTGTATGTATGAATATACGTAAAGTTTCACATGTCAAATGTTATAATATAGGAACGCCCTCTCAACCAACCATTGACTAATCATATACTGACAACGACTTCAACGATAAGATTTTCACAGTGTATTGCGATAGTCTGTACAATAAGGAATTTGAATTTTAACGAGGATTTACAAAATGTTTACATTTATTTCGTTTTATCATAACTTTTTCGCTTTATTTGAATGTGGAAAATTTTGTTCAATCCGATTTGAAAAAAACTTATATTGGATTTATGTAAAAGGAAATGGATGGATAAAGATACATATATTTTAACATGATGGAAATGAAATAACTATAAAGAGATTAGTGTAACATTACAAATCAAGTACATGTCTATTATGGGTATTTAACTGCTCAAATTCCAAAATATAAAGTTAGATGCGGGATTAACTATATAAGTTAGACTTAAATTTAACTGTCATCCAATTGTTAATAAACAAATCATTTTCATGAAAAGTCGGTGAATATCACATATGTTAAGTCATCAACACTGACCTATAGAAATAAGAAATTCTTCAAGTCTTAAATTGTTTAAATCGCATTTCAAACATTTACTATTATAAAAAGATGAATAAAAAACATTATACCTATACTATAAATGATTTTAAGTATATCTTCAATGATAGTTAAGATGTATTGAATCTTTACGATTGGTTGTTATTTTGTAAATATGTATTTTTATGTGTATTGGAGGCCTTGTTGAAAATAAGATTCTGCATTATATATGTTATTTCTGATTTTTTGATGTATTGCCTTCGTTAATAAAAGAGTTTATTATTACTATTTTATTTTATTTTAATTATTTGTATTATCATAATTATTATTATAATTGAGCGTGAGCTAATTAGTTCCTATTTTGATACACAAAAATAAATATAAATAACCATGCAAAATGTGCAAATAAATTTCTAATTCATGAAAGGAAATCTTTATTATTTAGATTTTCAGTGAAAAAAGAGATTCCACAGAGATCTAACGATGACAAATGCGTTACATTCCTATTCCCGAGCCCTAGTCCTGGAGTTATAAATAATGTTTGTAAGCTCAAACTCTGATATAAGGTATTTGATTGGCTAGAAACCAAAACAGAATGTGAACTAGTCAATGAAAATCCTGATATTTGAGACAGATCTAAGGAGAGGATTTCATAACCCCGAGCTAAGCTGGCGAACTGACAGAGTTTAAAAAACGTTTAAATCGGTTATCAAAGGGAATTATTATAAAACCTTTATGATTAATGCTGGGTGATAGTAACGATAATAGTATTGTGAGTGATAATGATTAGCATTAATGTGTTCTTACTAAATGAGTCATGCATGAGGGTTCGATTCCCTCCCCAGGCAGTATTTTATGCTGGTGCAAACGGGACAGATAGCCTGGTGGTCCCACATGGCTTCATTTACGTACTGAATGCAAGATATAGATAAATAAAAACTTAATAATATACAAAAATAAATGATGCTATTTTTCTTAAACAGTGAACTACTCTGTCGCTTCTCTCGTTTTTATTCCTGAAAGATTTGAAGCTCGATGCTCTCCTAACGGAGAAATACAAAATTCCTCACATTTTCATATTATCTTTAAAATAAACAGCAACAATAACTATCGTGGACATGTGGTACCAAATACGCGTACACGTGTACACTACTTCAGAAGCTATCTTAGTATAACGTAAAGCTATTTTCTACCTGCTAACTTGTAAACCCATGTTGTATACTACATTGACGCTTATGCACGTGTTAGCATATACCTGGACATGTTATAATTGTTATATGATCATGTGGTATTACCACGTATCTACGTAAAATAAAACGAGCGCAGGGGTAAATAAAATTTTTCAATGTCTTATTCCCGGTGAGAAAAACTGACATAAAAAAATTCATTCATTATGTGTGCATATTGGATCGTGTTAATTGTTGATAAATAAATTAATGATTAACGTGCACAAATAACTTTGATCAAGTGGCACGTGTTATTTATAACCTGAGCACGTGGTCATCAATACATGTGCACGTGTTATTTCTAAATAAGCTAGTATTGAACGCATGTGTACGTGGCAGACAACACGAGTTATCATATAGATTAGTTTGTGTATGCATGACCGCTAGCTATTGAACATTCGTGAGGGCAGCATAGTTACCTCGTTCAAAAGGAAAATTATTACGAGCGTAAATTATAAAATAAACTTAGATATTCAATTTATGTACGGTAAGATAAATAGGGCATAACAAACCATTCATCACGTGCGCACGTGTAACGTAGGAATCTCTTCAGTATTGTCAACGCATTTTTACATTTAGCCAAAAAATGCTCCCTTTTCATAAATAAATAAAGATAAAATAAATAAATAAATAAATAAATAAATAAGTAAATTGAATAAATAAATAAATAAATAAATAAATTGAATAAATAGATTCTTTATACAACAAATCATTTTGCACTGCATTTAGATATCATTACATTTTCTACATTATAATTTTTCACAAAATTTACGTAAGTACTAACTAACTTTATATTACATGAAAACTTACTGAGTTATAAATTGTGTCCAAAATAAATAGTAAAATTCACGATCCTGTTAGAGAATTTTTTTCTATATTTATCAAATATTTTTTTTATAATATAATTATACCTACCGACTGTAGTTGTTAGTGTCAGTGTTTCCTTACCGTAAGCAGATAGGTTCACTTAGGATAACAAAATTAATAACCATGGTAAAAATTCAGTCTGCCGTAAAAAAAATTCGTTGGTACCACGAAGGTTAGTGACGATTTTTTTCGGATTTTGAATGTGTTTTTTTTATTATTATTTCCTTTTGTACGTTCATATCCATAGATTTATGTTACTTATAAACTTTACAACAACACACCTTTCTCAGTTATAACCTTTTTCAAAATCAAATTTTAATTGTTAAAGTATTTTTGTAAAATCTAAAATGACATTCAGTGTATAAAAATAAACTATTTATATTGAAATTAAATGGATTGTAACGAAATTATTGAGTACAAAATAAATTGTTCTATCTGAATGTGGAGATTAAATTGTAAAATTTAAATGTAATTTAAAAACTCTTTTACGACTAGGTTTAGCAAGCCTGGTTTCTAGGGAGATGAGGTTTACTAACCTTGTATGATCATGTTTAACACTATTTTTGTTCTGTTGTGTTCACTTAAATTATCAAACGTTTTATCAAAAGACACTTTTGCCCAGTTATTTTAAGCATACTGCATATCTAGTGTTCAACCGATTTACACCTTGGTGTTACACTTTCCCCTTGCATCTGACTAACCAAACAGAAGACAATTCCTCAAGCCTTTCGGACAGAGTCATTATGATTTTCGTCTTCTGTCTTGCTTCTTCGGACCCTTGCAGGTGATTTTCCTGTTGCTTTGCCTTCCATTGATACATCGAATAATTTAACATGATAATAAATATGTTTTATTCATTTTGTTGAATATAACAACGACATTTGTTAGAATTTCACTAGACAGGGATTCATTTTGTAAACACCCTACCGTCATTAAGGAACATATTGAGGAGATAAGAGTGACGTTTGGCGCTCCTAAAACCGGTTAAGCCTTAAGTGGCGTTATTACTACTGACCATTCAAAGGAGGTACCCGTCTGTGTTACTTCAAATGTGCGTTTTTGTTATATTATTTGAATGTTTGCACGTTTTGTGGTGTCCTATATTTAGTAAGTTGTCTTTAAAAGTATTTTCTACCCATACTCTATCTTACCCCATTTTGTGCCCCCCCGTCCATGTTATGCTTACACAACATGTCCATTTAATTCCCGTATCGGCCCCATTTTTATTCTTATAAATTTACTAATTACATATTTCTCCCCTCCTATTGTGCGTGTGTCCTCTCCAAATTTTAGCGGGGTACCCTTTGGTTGCCCAGCTAGTAAAACTGGATTTTGTCGGGGCTGCGTTCTGTGAATGTCGTATTACCGTGTTGTACTATATTCTTTTTCTTTTTTTAAGATCCTTCATTTCATACAATTAATGCGGTTGTTGGTATTATGAACCACTTTTATGTCTATCTCTAGTTATCGCAATTATCTTTGTTTATGTAACCAAGGCGGTTAAACAGGTTTTACAGCATTTTATATTTCCTTTTTATCATAGCTGTTTACATTAATCAAAGATAAAACTGTTTATTTTATATTTTTCAGTATCCTCGGATTTGTCTTATTTCATATATGACTCTTTAAATAATACTAGCAATAATGCATATGTTTACAACATTTATAAAGCTAAGTGTAACAACAAACAATAGGGATACCTAAATACAAACTGTGAAAGAGATGTTGTCCAAATTTGAAGAGACATCAATATTTATGTTTTTAATTAATTTTTTCTTAACAATATCTTTCCTAGGCTATAAGAAATTACTCTGTCATTGTCATGTCAGCATTGTTTAAATTGTTTTATGATGTATCGAACTATTAAAGTTGCAAGTAACAAGTTTTACTTTGGCCGAGGATCTTTGTTAAAGATACATCTTGTTTAATGTACAGATAAAGGCAAAGTAATCGATATAAGGATACAAAGGAACGATACAACACTTTGTGGTAGTCAGAAACATTCCCTACAAAAAATACATCTAATTTTGATTATTAATTAGATATTCATTTGTTCAATACAAACGTCAAAACGGAAACTGATCTAATTTCGATTCTGATAGAGATAAACATTTGTTCAATATAGAAGTCAAAACGGAAAGTGACATCTCATTTAGATACAAAAGGTTTTGTTAATGTTTTGTTTAAAAAAAAAACCCTTTTAATTGAGCGCATGTGTTTACAATTCACATGAGCTCAGTATATGAAACCAAATATCAGCAAGGCAACGACTTTCATTGGACGCAGCCCCTTGGGAAAACAAGCCAGCCGGTGAAGCATCGATTAGTATGGCGGATAATTTAAACAAGTAGCATGATGACAGCATTAAGATGTTAATGTAGGAACGCCCATTTAACTGTCAATTTAAACGATATTACATGTAATAACCAATGGCAATAAAGATTTTATTGAGACAAAGGTGTGTTGAAAATATGAACGACATCATACATTTAGAATTGTATTAGTTTGAATAGTAGTCAACGTGGATACAAAAATGATAAATGAAAATGTTAAGGATTTTAGAATACATGTAACTATTTGTGTGTTTATCTGGATTGGGGCTGTATGTGATCATCTTCAAACACAGTATTATAAATAATGTTGTTTTACACTCTTATAATTTCCTTTGAATATATATCTGCCTTTTCATAATGTATGTTTATATGTTTGATAAATTCAGGAAATAAATGTGTTTATACTAAAGACCGTGTCCTGATCAATAAAACATAACAAATTTTAAAAGAAATGCCCAAGTCAAGAGTGACTGTAAATCGACGTTGTCTAGAATATAGTGAAGGTGTAAAATAAACTTATCAATAATAAAGGCGATATATATTCCGTAGACATGACAGTCAGATCCATTACTCCTTTATTAGTTGAATTTATTCTTTATATAAATTTAATTGATATAATAATTTATTAATGATTAATATAATTAATAAAGATGATTAACAATATAAAATATAAAAATATAAAATATAAATGAAATCATTAATTTATATAATCATACTTAATTCTATTGAATATCATCAAGAAACAAGTCTAATATTTTCCTGAATATCTTTACGGACTTTCTACTTTTAAGTTGTGCTCAGAAGTAGAAGAGTGAATGATAAATAAATGTACATAATATTGAAGTAAATAACTGCATAACTGTTCGGGAGTATAGTTTAGTGAGAAATAATAAATTAATGTGTTAAATTGTACCGTTCTTGTCAGTCTGAAGTATTAAATGAGTCATGCATGAGGGTTCGACTCCCTCCTCGGGCAGTATTTTATGCTGGTGCAAACGGGACAGACATGACAGGTCCCATATGGCTTCATTTAAATAAATACAGTTTATAAATAAATGTTTTTTTAGAAATATGTTTAGAACTTTAAAAGGTAAATTAAGTTAGAATATAATTGAATAAAAATCTAATTAAATACAAGAATAAATAAAAATAAAATATTCAGAAAATATTCAGAAATATTCTTCCGCCACAAAAGTATTAACAATGATTGTATTGCTATTTATTTTCATTCCTGCTTATTATGTTTGACTTATGTTAGATGCTTTAAATTGCTGACGGAAAAAAAAACTACACAGGGATAATTTGGATATCGGAGATACTTAATTTTACATGCACTGGCGCCTCATGCACGTGTATTCCCTTTTCATATGATAAATACATACGCATTTTATTTCACGTGCGCACGAGTTGTCAAGGCGTAAGTACGTGTTTGGTTGTTCAACGTTGCGCACGCCATAGTCTTTACAAAAAACAAGAGGCGAAGCTAGTATTTAAGACGGTTGAAAAAATGTAACGTGCACGCGTTTATTATCATAATAAAGCGTACTTAGCAGCCTATTGGTGCACACGGTTGACCATCAATGTAGTACTACACGTGTGCACGTGCTAAATAAAACAGTCATTACCCTATTTATCCAAAGAAAGAAGAAAGACCTTCAACGTAGTTTTGAATTTAGTAAAAGTATAAACAGATGAAATCAAAGTGATTATAATCTACTCGTAGACCTTCATCTTCTTGTCATATAATTCTTTTCAAATTTCACACAAGGACCTAGATTTTTTTTTATAGTTTTTTTTCCTTATTTTCACCCCTTCGTTAACGTTTAGATTTATTTTAAAAATATTTCTGATAAATGGTCTTGAAACTTTAATCTTCATACTTTATATTTTGTATTAAATATATAAATAAATAAATAAATAAATAAATAAATAAATAAATAATAAATAAATAAATAAATAAATAAATAAATAAATAAATAAATAAATAGCTAAATAAACAAATAAATAAATAAATAAATAAATAAATAAATAAATAAATAAATAAATAAATAAATAAAATTATTATATGCTAATAAATGAAATATTGAGAAAAAATGATGAAATAAAGTAGCATATTTTATTTTATATATTTTCATTGTGAACATTTTTTTTAATGCAGCGACGTAAATTTCCCATATGTTCAGAGTTGTCTTGCCGGACTTCTCTCCTCTAAAGTCAGCTTAAACACAAATACAAAATGAATAACTTTAAATCAACAGGCTAAAAAAGGTACATAATAAATATAAAAGTTTTTTTCTATAAATAAAGAATATACTCATGAAATATTTATTTTTAAACCACTTGATGGAAATAAATCTAATCTCTTACTTATTTTCTTTAATCAGACTCTATGCCGTATCACTCATTCCTCCTTCTTGACCATTAGACATAGATAACGATAACAACATATGAATTTTACTTTTTCGACCCCGCTCGCCTTCTACAATATAATAGATAGTTTTATTATAGTTATAGATAGTTTTATTCTGGTAAAAATATATGTCATAAAACAATTACAAATTCAATGTCAACATCAAGAGATACATGTAAACATGAAAGTGCATGTGTTGTTGCCATATATTCAATACCAAGGATGACACAAAAAGAAGGCATAAGCCGACTTATTTCCATTGTGGTCCTTAGAATTGATCATATGACACCAGAAAGGCAAAATAATGACTAATTATCAAGTATTTCACATAAAATATTCAATCACAATTTCTTATATCAATTATTGCACAAAAGTTTTTCCATCACAAAATTTATCACACATGTATTATAATCATAATAATGACAGATATGTTTGACAATGAATATTTATATTTATTACATCAAATGAATAGGTACTACTAAAATATGCACTGAAACATAAAAAATATAAATAAAAACTAAGTAAGATGACTTTATTAAAATGACTTCACAGATATTGATTGCATAAAATGTTCCTTAAGAGATTTTTTTAAAAATTATCACGACTTGTTATGAACCTAAGATGTGTTGGTAACCTGTTTCATTCTTGACAACCATTAAATACATTTTCTTTTCTTTCCGAAACCCTTAACTCTTGGAATAGAATAACTGTTACTATCTCTAAATACACTTGTTAATAAACTTAGTATGTTATCGATACATGAATTGAGGATGGAATTATTTTTATGTAGTGTAGATGATCCGGAAATCATCAAATACATCAGGAAAAAAGAGAGATATATACTCAGTAAATTGATATATCTATTGTCTGTAATAAAATGGTGATGTTTTATTCAAAACACATAAATCCATTAAAGTTAAGTAGGACAAACAGTATGTTCAAGACAGTCTCACATCCTCCCTCCCTCAACACCCATTAAGATAAATATTTTCTGCTAAAATGGTATCAAAATGACATCTTCTGTTTTCTCATGATTGGTATTTCATTCCAGTTTATCCCAATTTAAATGCTCTTGTCCCAAAAAAACAATTCAACAACATCAACAATATATCATCAAGTTACAAATAAATATAATATTTTCTTTAATATTGTCATTCGTAAGAGTTCGTTTTTAAATGAAATAAATAACACGGAGCGCAAGCATTTTTAAAAAAAAAATATTATCTGCAATTAAATTTAAGAAGTTAAGCTATAAACATTCCCCATATAAATAATCAAGTATTTATTTTGAGCAATAATTAAGAATTATTTCTGATTACAAATGAAAAATACAATTTAAAATATAATATTTCCTTGAATAACATTTTTTTGTGCGCACGTGTTCAAAATCAATGTCATACTGCAAATGTGCTGAACATAATATTTTTGCTTTCTTTTTTACCAAAAGAAGACAAGGGGATCGTCATCATTATTTCGGATTTAATCAACAAATATGAAAAATAAATAAGTTCAAAGTGATTATTATCTACTTGCAGACCTTCATCTATTGGCAATAAAACCCGAAGGATGTAAATCGTAATATTTATCACTTAATTTTCATCTCCTTGTTTACGCATATTTTTATTTAAAATTATATTTAAATTTATTTCTGATAAATGTTCTGGACACTATATTCTTCATACCTGTTTTATCTTTTGTCATCGCAACCAAAACGTTAGCTTATCAAATGTTCACGTGGCATCAATATCATACTTGTTATATCTAACGAGAACTTTAACGTTCTTCATACCTTCATCTGTGTTCCATCTCGTAAGCATTTACTTATTGAAAACTAAAAAATGAAAAATAGAAAGCAAATAATTGGAAGCAATGAATAATTATGATATATTGACATTTTTCTTTTTAAAGGGAGACACAGTCAAAATTTTCATTTCTTAGTTTTGAAATTTTCATTCATTATTCTGTAAATGTCCTCAAAATGAATACACTAAACAGTCAAAGGAACAAAACTTTTCTCCATATAAAGAATAAAATTGTGTTTTCCTAACTTGACCCGCGTGGGTCAGGTTAGAGCTCTAAAATTTCACAATAGTTGTTACTCTGTACTCTGGAAACGTTAAAAAACATGTCAAATCAATTACTTAGACTTGTTTCAATCATACAATATCCACAATATTTGTTATTGTAACTTCCAGGGTTTGTTCAAATCGCATGACTTGTTTTTAAACTATTCGGTGATTCTGTTCGCGTCAAAATTTTGTTCAACATATATAGATATATTTAAACTTCAAACCCTAAATATATAGAATTTATACGGAAATTCATGTTGGGACTTTAAGAAATGTCATTTTAGGGTGAATTGAGTACAGAAAATCATTTTTATATTTTTGCCATTATTTTGCCTGAGTATCCCTTTAAACTTTACTCGTTTCCTTTTGGAACTTGGTCTTAATTGTATATTTTCTTCCGCGGACCTTAATTTTCATCGTGTCCTCAATCCATTTCTTTGTTGGCCTTTATCCATAGATAAATCATAAATCATAAATAATTACAATTTTATTGAAAACCTGATCTGACTTCAGTTTCACTTTCCCCATCTAGCGTTTTGATACTTTATACAAATGACACGTGTTAAATTAGCTTACACGTGTGCACGTGTTAAATTTACACGTGCAAATGTTATATTAACAAGTGTTAACCCAGTCTGTTGTACACATCAAAACGCAAACTGACGTCTCATTAAGATTCTAGAGATTGTAAAATGAACAAAAATCTTGTCATACCTGACATTAACAATACAGCAAGCAATTCATTAGCATAACGAAAAATTAAAATGATAGAATATTGTTCTTTATATAGTTACGCCCATTTAATGTCAATTTTGAAGATTACTCTTGCAACAGCCAATAGAAATTCAGACTTTATTGAGAAAAATTTCTTTGTGAAAAGGGACTTCATAGTGCTTCTAGAGTTTGTTTGGATATACTAACTTGGATATATACAAATATATTATAAAATAATTTTAAAACTGATTAGATTTGAAGTATATGTTTAAATATATGTGTAAAGAAATAATCTGATTAATAATAACCTTATAAAAAAGAGGAGACTTATTTAATGGAATATCTAAAAGTATTGTACAAGATTTTGATTTACATTCTAATTAATTATTCTTCCTATTTTATTGTACACTTGCGATATCTGAAGCGTTTATGAATTAAGGAACTGGATAAACTACATCTAAAATTGTGTGAACGTATTCTTTGGGTCTAAACACAATCTAGCGGTATTAGGGCTATTTCCCTTTGTCAGTTTAAATAAAAGAGAAAGTCTTGAAGAACTTGTATTCTACTTATGCCTATGTATAGAATGTTAAGAATGTAATGCAGTTTTCAGCTAAAACAAATAAATCGTTACTTGATAGTGTAGGTTTCAGCGATATATTGTTGAACATTGACTTTTCCTGTAACTACCCGGTATATTTGTATTTTGAAGCAAAGGTTATGAGACTAGTATATCCAAAGTTCATAAAATAGCTAAAAACAATTTAAAGATGATTTCTGTAATTAAAACTATAAAGACATCTAAACATATAGTAAACAAATTATTATTTAAGACAAACAAAATATGCAATAAAATACTTGGTCTTCAGCTTAAACAAATAACTTATTTCATGTCATCTAATTGCCGAACGACTAATAGTATAAAAATGGAAAATTTATAACGGAAAGCTAAGGAAACGAAAAATTTAAACCTTGAAAATATTACCGCTTCTTAAATTTTCTTTTTTAACCGAATAATAATTGATATTTTGTGGTTTATATTTCAAAGATAAAAGTGTCGTTTGTTGTGTAACATTTTCTTTAAAAGTGTATGTCTTGACCATATTTAGGAGCCAATAAATGAAATGATCGTATGAATAGATTTGAGTAATCATTGTATATGTTAATATGTACTAAATACAATATCTGGAAATAAATGAGTTTATCTATAAGGCCACATTAAAGGTATTTAACTTATGTGTTTTAAAAACTAACACTAATCGCAAAATAATGGGTGAATTAAGGATAAATTTATTTTTGTGTTTGCTAAATTTATTTTTTGTTGCGGAAAATATCAGAAAAGTATTAAATACGCCAATATCGAAATGGGGTAACTCCATATAAAATAAAATCCATAAATTACATTTCAGCAGAACAATCTGTATATCCAAGATAGTGCCCATATCCACCTGTCTTTTACAGGCATAAAACATAATTATACCTTTTATTTGCAACAATGCTTTTTTTCTTCAGACTGGATATTTCATCCCTTTTAAAGCGTTCCACAATTTCACATTCCTTATATAAACCTTCAGGTATTTTATCTTGAAGAATTATTTTGCGAGAAAAATATGTATTTCTAAATAAAATGCATAAATAGAAAATAACTATGATTTTTTTTATCTCGTTGACGAATTTTATTTTTTATTTGCAAATTGTTTGTTATTTATTTTGATTCATCTTTGAAAGTATGTTTTGTTTTCTCCAAATTCTTTAAATCTTTATTACCTTATAATTCTGAATTTGGTTCTAATATTGTTTCAGATGTAAGTATGTAATTTCTTACCCAAAGATACAGATTAAATGATAAAAAGTAACATCGTATGAATGGAAAAAAATGAAAAAAGTATTTTAGTGTGATGCGAAGATAATTTATTTACAAAAAG
Source organism: Ruditapes philippinarum (assembly GCF_026571515.1). NCBI lineage: Eukaryota > Metazoa > Mollusca > Bivalvia > Venerida > Veneridae > Ruditapes > Ruditapes philippinarum. Next base: position 35,449 of record NW_026853599.1, on the reverse strand, counting down.
ACACTCATTTAGCTAGTCTAAAGTATTAAATGAGCCGTGCATGAGGGTTCGATTCCCTCCCCAGGCAGTATTTTATGCTGGTGCAAACGGGACAGATAGCCTGGTGGTCCCACATGGCTTCATTTAAATATCAAAGACACTATGTTTATAGACAGATATCAAGGAAAAAGCATTTGAATAAAAGTTGTAAAATTCAAAAGTAAATTAAGTAGGTTAATAATTAAATAAAAATATAAATTGTCTGAATGGCAATTTCTCCCGCCACAAAAATAGGAAATTCTTATCACTTCTATTGTTATAATGGCGACATAATGATGCCTTTTGTCCTTATTTTTTATTCAATTTTATTTTGTTTGGCTTCTGAGGATGTTCTACTTTGAAAAAATATTACAATACATTACACAGTTAAATTTTTAGTTTTTTTATTGAAAAAAAAAAACAAAACAAAAAACAAAAAACAATGCTTTTTTCTTTACTTGGATATGTGTGCGCTCTGATATATGTGTATAACGTATGTATGTTATAGATTGGTACGTATATACTTTTACTTGCGCACGAGATGTCAAGACACACGTGAGAGTGTTAGGTAGTTCTAGGTTGCGCACGTCAAAATCGTTTTAAGATGATTGGAATGAAGCTTATGTGCATGAGTTTATTATCATGCGCGTACTTAGTAGCTTTTTCTTGCGCGCAAGAATTGACAACCGATGCAATACTACGCTTGTGTACGTGGTGAATGAAATATGTTTAATTTCCCTTTTCTCTAAAGAAATAAATGGACCTTCATTATTAGTATTTCGGATTTAATCAACAAATATGATAATGTAGATGAATTGAAACTCACTATAATATACTTGTCGACCTTCATTTTCTAGCAATATAATCCCTCGAGGACTTAAATATTATTTTTTTGCCTTATCTTTTCATCGCCTTGTTAACGCATATATTTATCTAAAATTATTCTGATAAATATTCTCGAGACTTTAATATTCATATTTTTTATCTTCTTTCTTCGAAAGCCCTTACTTTACTTTAACACATATACACGTGGCTTTCATATCATACTTACAATATCTTACGTGATCATTTACGTTCATTATAGCCACATCTTTGTTCCTTCTCGTTAGCATTATACTTATTGAAAAATAATAATTAGATAGTAAATAGATGGAAAGTATAATAATATTTATATGTTTACAAATGTTTTAACTTTTATTCATTTCCTTTTGGATCTTGGTCTTTATTGCATATTATCTTCCGCGGACCTTAATTTTCTTTTTTTTTCTCAACCCAACTCCTTGTTGGCCTTTATCCATAGATGAAACATAAAAGATAAATAATTATAATTTTCTTGTATGAGACACCCGATCTGACTTCAGTTTCACCTTCTCTATCTAGTGTTACATATTTTGTCTTTCATCAAACGCAAGCTCTTATCATTTATCTTTCTTCTGGACATTTAAACATAAATAAATGTCATAAAATTCTCTCAAGGACATTAATTTTGTCTTCTTGTTGGCATAAATCCACATATCGTCGTATCCGTTACATCTTCTCGTGAACCTTCGTCTTCTCTTGGCGTTTTTAATCTATATACGTTTGTATTTGTCTTATCTCCACAAGGCCATTTTACCGTCGTATGAATTCCATCTCCTTATTTTCTTCTTGTCGACTTTAATTTACTTTCTTTCATTTTTGGTCGATCATCTCGTGAAATCTTACACTCCCTTGTTAACATTAATCTACATTAATATTAGTTACAATTCCCCAGAAGCCTATATTACCTCTAAAAAACTTCATCAACATTCTTTCGTATTCCTTCCACCGCTTCGTGGACCTTAATACCTTCGTTATATCTCCTTACAGACTTTCATCAATAGCTTAATATTTGAGTAGCATTAATGAGAGTTTTATTACAATGAATAAATAAATAAATAAATAAATAAATTATAACAATTACTCTCGAAGATTGAACCTTTATCTGCTGTGCAAGGCATCTTTGTTTAATCATCTCTTTTGGACCTTAGTTTGTACTTTTAATCTTCACTTATCACTTCGTAGATCTATATACTCGTTCAATGTTATCTATATCAAATGTTTTGGCAAACTTTATCTTAATAATTCATTATCTTATTTTGTATCTATATCTTAATTCTATAATGAATTTTAACAAGTGAATATAGCGTAGTGTCGCAACTTAAAATATTCATATTTCCGAATATTTTCGACAGTATACCTCGCATATGTTTGGCACAAATGTTCAGATTATTTTTCAATGTTTAAAATAGGTAATTCAGTTTTAGAATTAAAGTGGTAATAATTCCTTATATAAAAATTCAAGTATTCATATTTAACAAACATTAAGAATTATTTTTTAATAGATAATTATGTTATAATAATCAATTGTACAGTAATTGTTTTGATCTTGTTCATAATAATAATTTGTCTATACAAATAGAAATAATTTACTCTAGAAACAATGTAGTCTTACTTGCTTAATACAATAAAGCTTCAAATATAACATTTTCTTAAATAAAATATTGAAATATGGAACGTTTGACTGGAAACGTACCACTTTTTCACATTCAAAATATAATACTTCAGGCATTCATATTTAACTAATGTTTTATTAGAATGTTGTTTTAAAATATCACGAATTAAATATAAATGAATGTGATTGTCTGATAAAATAAATATTTATTTAAAAATGTTATTTTAACCTCTACAGTATAGATAATTGTTTTGTTTGTTTTTTTCTGAATGATTTTACGTAATTATCTGATAATGCTTGATATGATTCTAATACTGTTTCAGATGTAAGTATGATATATCTAGTGTAGTGATAAGAGTAAATTATAATTAAGAATTTATATCGTTCAATAAAAGAAAGAAATGGTGTAAAGTGAGTGAAAATAATTGATGTGCAAAATAATACTTTTTTTTCTATTTTGTCAGTCTGAAGCTTTAAATAAGCTATACATGATGGTGCGATTCCCTCCCCAGGCAGTATTTTATGCTGGTGCAAACGGGATACCAGTTTTATAATAAATAAATGAATAAATAAATAAATAAATAAATTTATTAATCAATTAATATACAAGAAGAAATGTATGAATTATGAAATTTTTGAACTAAGAAGTAAATTATATAGGTATATACTTAAAAAAAAACAATTATGATGAAATTAAATATGTAATCGGCAAAAATCTTTGTATTTTCAAAATGACAACTTCCCCCGCCTAAAAACCCTTAAAAATATTATTTTTTACTTTAGCTAGAATGACAACAAAATAATTATATTACTCCTTTTGTGAATGAGTGAGCGCGTGTTAAATAGTTTCAACGTTGTAAACGTTTTTATCATTTTATGATATCACGTGCAAACATAGTATTTGAGACACGGTAGAATTTTTTTATTAGCACGTGTTTTATTATCATGCGCGTTCTCAAAGGAAATTCGTACGCCCACGTTGACAATCAAAGTAATACATGTCGTTACACGTTCCGCACGTGCTAAAGGAAATTATTTTTGATTTTCCGTTACATCCGAAGAACATAGAGATACCTTCTTCCTTATTTTGAAATAAACAAATAAAAAAATAAAGAGATAAATTAATTCAAACTATTTATAATCTGCACGTAGACATTCTGTCCATAAATTTTTTAATCTTCTCTTGGGTAAGGACATGAACCTTGATATCTTTTGTGTAAGTTTCATCTTTATTTAATTTTTGTTTTAGTTGATATTCTTGTGAAATGAAAATTATCACATACCCCCGATGAAAGCATAGAAAAAAACTTGAATATCCTCTTTATATTTATCTGCAATATTGTGGCCTTTAATCTTCGAAACTAAAATTTAAGCTATAATAAATATATTATAAAATATTGAAGTTTCGTCGGATTGTTTTATCTTACTGTTAGCTTTAAACTGCTCGCTCTCGAGAATCTTAAGATACCCCCTCCTATAAAGAAATAAATGAATAAATAAATTAATAATAAAGATAATTTGAAATACAAATTTGGATTTTAATAAACATTGACAGATGCAAACGGAGGACAATTGAAGTAAGTAAAGTCTTTACATGTATAGTTATCGGCTTATTTGCAGATATGAAATATAAATATAAATATAAGACGGTACATGAAGAAGGCTAAAAGAGACCAGGGTTATTATTTTTGTGAAGTAAAATACAGAATAAAAAAAGTAAAATCAGTATTCCGGGCAAGCCAACTAAGATTACAAATCAGTCTTTCGGATTTTACTTTAATAGTGGTCCCGCGCAAGAGCGCTTAAACACCATACAAGGTAATAAAACAGGAAAGCTTCTGGAATTTGGACATCTTTATGAAATGGTATCTTGGTTTATCCTCAATAATTCTAACCGGTGGCAAATTAACATTAGTATAAAGAGAAAAATATATCGCTCAAAATTTGAAGTTGACCAGATAGCTCAGATGGTAGAGCAGCCTAGACTTTGTATAGACATGGTTATAGGAAGGTCTCAGGTTCAAGTCCTGATCTGGTTGTTACTTGTATTAATACTTTCAATTTATCAAATGTGTACTTCACAAAAAAAAAAAAAAAAAAAAGGAATAAATAAAATAAAATAAATAAATAAATTAGAAAAATATCACTTTGACATGAGTAAGTAATGCATTTACAAAAAATGTTTTTGTAGGTATTTAAAGCGTGAAAAAGCCTAGATGCTAAAATAAGTTGCGTCTTAGTTCGGTAAACTCTTTACATTTGAAAGAAAGTGCTCTGCATCTTTCATCCCGCTACAACATTCACATATTAAATTTTTACATAAATAGTTTCTAAACAATCAAATCTGTGTTAAATGACTGCATTGTTTTGTTATTCGAGCTTAATGAATGGAAGAAGTACGTTTGCCACTCAAAAATAATTGTTTAAAATGATTTTTCATTATGTTTGAAATATACATAGATAGTTTGATTAAGTACCTGATCAAACATTTCTTTGTCATATTTTGAAACACCATTCTGTTATATGAATGACATATTGTGTTAATAATGTATGTGTTTCATTAAAAACATTTGTGATTTATTAAGACCAACATTACCTGAACAGTCAAACTCATTCATGTAATATGCTATATGACAACTTGCTCAAAAATCATAAAAGAAAGTTTGCGTAAAAAGAAATAATTTTTGTGCGATCAAATATTAGGGAATAATTTCAATTCGCAAAAAACGCAAATATTTCAACGTCGCAAAATTTACCACTTATACAGTTATCAAAATGTTTTTATCCCGTAGATGGTCTTTTAGATGGACAAACTACTGACTGCCACCCCATTTTGAGTCCCAATTATCACTATATTCAGGTCGGTCAAGACAAGGAGAAATGTAGAAAATGGAGATTTAGGACATAATTTATTCCTGAAATGTAATTGTTCGTATTTTGTTGTTAGCCAAACAAAATAATGTTCGTTTTTTGTCATTTTGTTGGTCGGAATCAATTTTAATTGTACGTTTCAATTCATTGACGACACAAAGTAAAATACAAAAAGAGACAAAGAAATAATATGTTTGGATACAACACCTTGTGGCTTTGTGACAATCAGAAACTTTCAATTTCGATCCTTAGTCAGATAAACATTCGTTCGTTAAAGATATCAAAACGGAAAATGACATCTCATTTAGATACGATTGGTTTTGTTATGAACAGCTGTGTTGAAAAGTCACATGTGCGCAGATATGAAACGAAAAAACATCAAGGCAAGGTGGCGTTTACGTTCGCAGCCCATGAATAATTTAAGCAACTTAAGACCACCGGTTATGTATTGGTAAGAATGGCGAATAGTTTAAACAAGTAACAATTAGATAGCATAATGTTAAGAATGTTAGGACGTCCATTTTATTGAAACTTCGGAGAGATTGTTCATGCAATTACCATTTTATTGAGACAAAGTCGTGTTTGAATCGGAACGACAAAATGCATGTAGAATTGTGTAAGTTCGAAAACTACTCATTTCGACGCGGATTATTATACACAAAATGAAATATTAATTTCAAATTTAAAGGACCTTAAACTGCATGAATATATTTGTGTGACACACTTTAGTGTTTATCTGGATCGACTAAGACTGTTTGGAAAGATTAACTTTTTAATGAGTATAATTCTAAGGATAAGCAGGTGTGCACTTATTAAGGAACATGTTCAAACACTGTATTCTATATAACGTTGTTTTACACTCTTATAATTTTCTTTGAATATATGTTTGGATCTATTTTATCATAATATATGTACTATATATTTGATATATAAATGTGCCTACTTAATTAAATATAAACTGTAAATAATAACGTTGAAAAACAATCAATCTAATCTATTTATTCATTCATTTATTTATCTATCTAATCCTTATTATTCTCTAAAATGAGAAAAGAAAAAAGAACATGTCATCAAGAAATATCAATAACTTTTTCTTAACGTTCTATTTTAAGGTGTTTTAAATGTCTAGCAGAGTGAATGGTAAATGAATGCTCATGATATTGAAGTATGTAACTGTAAAATATATGAATTATAGTCTATTGAAAGCCATGCATGAGGGTTAAATTCCTCCCACCGCCCCCTAGGCAATATTTTATGCTAGTACAAACGGGACAGATGGATAGATTTGTTTGGAGTCCTCCTGGGCTCCTGGCCACTCGTCCTTGTTGCTGGGTCATGTGGGGGTGCGTTATTGAACGCCGCCTTTCCTGGTTGATCTTGTTTAACATATTTCATTTAGATATCAAATAGACTATACAAAAAGATAGCTATAAATGAAGGAATATGAAAATAATAAAATATAAAATTGAAAAATAAAATAGAAAAAAAAATTAGGTATATGCAATTTAATAAAAGTAAAATTAAATAAAAAGGGAATAGATAGAAAATATTCAGAATGGTGTCAACTTCTCCGCCAAAAAAGCAAAAAAATCTTATCGTTATTATTACTAACATAGCGACATAATGGTTTTATTTTATTCCTATTTATTACGTTTGGCATATGTTATGAAATACCGACGGTTAAATAAATACTGTAATAGAAAGGATATCGGAGATATTTTTTAACGTGTGCGCATGCACGTGTATTATGCACGAGTTGTAAAGGCATGTGCACGAGTTTATGATCATCACGTACTGAGAAGATTATTCGTGCATACGTGTTGACACATGCGCACGTGCTAAATAAAAAAAATAATTTCAATTATTTGGCAAAAAAAAATAAAATGAAAGTCAATATTATTTTGAATAAATAAATAAATAAATAAATAAATAAATAAATAAATAAATAAATAAATAAATAAATAAATATATAAATTCAAAATCGTAGACCTTCATCTTTAGGACATATTATCCTTTTCAATATTTTACACGCGGTATGAATATCATACTTGCAATAACTTAAATAAATAAAGGAAAAAATAAATAATATCTAAATTTATTAAGTTGAAATGACTGCAATAAACATTCTTATATATTCACATATATTTTAACTTTGATGCATTTCCTATCAGATCTTGGTCTTCATGGTATATTATCTTCCATCGACCTTACCGTTCGTTACTTTCTTTTCGTCCAATTTTATACTTAGAAATACATAATTTTAATTTTCAGGAACGACACCGGATCTTTCCATATTTTCATCCCCCGCACACCAAGCATTACATTTTTTCATCAGACACAAGGTCGTTTTACTCATTCTTCCTTCGGGATCTTAAAAGATTTATAAGGATGACAATACTTGTATATAAATTTTACCTTTATTTATCAGCTCGCGTAATTTCATCTCCATTGTAGATTGTCGTTCTCTAATGTTCTTAATCTTCTCTTGTTCACAAGAATATGAATACCTTCGTATTTGTTCCATCTCCTCAAGATCCTTAATTATCTTCTGTTGATAATAATCTATTTACCTTCGTATTTGCCCCATCTCCCAAAGAACATTTATTTTCCCTTATTGACAATTACCTACATACCTTCGTATTCGTCCCATCTCGTCAAGGACCTTACTCTTCCCTTGTTCAAATTAATCTAAATACCTCCGTATTTGTTCCATCCCCAATGGACCTTGATTTTTTGCTTTTAATAATGTCTACATACATTTGCATTTGTTACATCTCGTTTTGAATAATAATATTATTGTGTTGACATTATTCTACTTTCCTTGGTATTCGTTCCGTTTCCTTATGGATTTTAATCTTCTATTGTTAATGATAATCAACATACCTTGGTATTTATTTCATTCCATTATGGACCTAAATGTTCTTTTGTAGACATTAATGTACATACCTTCGTATTTGTTCACATACCTCAAGGACCTGAATACCTTCGTCTTCGCTAAATTTTCTTACAGACCTGAAACCATAGGTAGATAGATAATCTAAATAATTGAATGATTTCTATTAAAATAAAATAAATAAATAATAAAAAAAATCAATCAATCAATCAATTTATCAATCAATTAAAATAAATATATATAGGATTAAAAAAAAAATTAATAAATAATAGCAATAACCCTCGAAGAATGAACCTTTATATGCTTTGCAAGGGATATTTGTTCAATCTGCTCTCGTTGACCTTCAGCTTTATACTTTACTTAATTACTTCGTAGATTTAAATACTTATTCAATATTATCTTTATCAAATGTTTTGGCAAACTTTATCTTAATAATTTTTTATCTCATTTTTATTTATATCTCAATTCTATAATGAATTTTAACAAGTGAATATAAAGTAGTTTTACAACTTAAAATATTTATATTTCCAAATCGGGACGGTATACCTCACATATGCTGGCATAAATGTTCAGATTATTTTTTAATGTCTATTTAAGAAAATTGATTTTTAATTTTATAATTAAAGTGGTAATCATTCCTTTTACAAATATTCAAGTAATGATATTAAACAAACATTTTGAATTATTCCTAATAATTATGCTTTAATAGTAAATTGTACAGTAATTGTTTTTTATCTTGTTGATAGACATAATTTTTCTTTACAGATAGAAATAATTTACTCTAGAAACTATGTTGTCTTAATTTTTAAATAAATAAAGCTTCAAATATAATATTAAATTTAACATCAATATTGAAATATGGAACATTTGATATAAAAATAGCATTTTTTCATATTCCTAATATAATATTTCAGGATGTTTCAATAGATTGTTTGATAAAATTAATATTTGTTTGTAAGCTGTAATTTGAATCGGTATAGATATTTGTTTTTTTTTCTCTCTCAATAATGTTAACTAATTACCTCATAATACTTCTAACATTTAATCTTTAATAAATGTATTAAAATATATAGTAGTTTCGTCTGTTCTGTTTGATATTACTGTTAGATTCAATCTGCTCTTAAGGATCTGTAGTGAACAAAAATGTATAGTAAAGAAAATTTGAAATAAATATTCGGATTTTAATAATCATGGACAGATGAAAACGAAGGACAAATGAAGTAAGTAAAGTATTAACATCTATATTTTAAAAAAAAATAAGACGAAAAAATTAAAATCAGTATACCTCGGGCTAACCCACTAAAATTACTAATCAGTCTTTCGGATATGACTTAACTCGCGGTCTTGCGTATGAGTCCTTTATCACCATAAAAGCTAAAAAAAATAAATGAAATAAAAAGAAACAGGAGAAGCTTCTGGAATTTGGACATCTTTATGTAAATTATATCTTGCTTTATCCTCCAAAATTTAAAAATGGCTAATACTCTTTTGCAATACTCGCCCATATGGGCAACGGATGGCAAATTAAAATCAGAAGAAAAAAAAAAGAAAAAAGATATTGTTTAAAATTTACAAGTTGACCAGATAGCTCAGATGGTAGAGCAGCCTAGACTTTGTATAGACATGGTTATAGGAAGGTCTCAGGTTCAAGTCCTGATCTGGTTGCTGCTTGTATTATACTTTCAAGTATATCTAAATGTTTACTTCACAAACAAAGAAAAAAATCATTTCGACATCAGTAAGTAATGGATTTCCAAATAAAAGATTTTGTTTTTATCTAAAGCGTTAAAAGGTCTATTTGCCAAAAATGAGATGAGTTTTTGATCTTGAAAGAATAATATTTTGCATTTTCGTTCCAGCTACAAAAGTTACATAATTAATTCTCAAGTAAGTAATTTCTTGGGTTAGGGTATATTTAAGACACGAAGGTATTACATATTCATACGTGTTTGTACATTTAAAAGGATTTATTTAGAAATAGGGAAAGTGTAATAATAGATGAATTAAAACTGACTGTTATCTACTTGAAGGTCTTCATCTTCTACCGATATAATCCTTCGAGGACTCAAATATCTATATTTGCCTTATTTTTCATCTCCTTGAAAACGCATACATTTATTTAAAGATATTTCTGAAATATGTTTTTCAGACAGACTTTAATATTCATACTTGTTATCTTTTCTCATCGCAACCCCTAATTTTATCTGACCACTTGTACACGTGGCACCCATTGTAAATTATTTTCCACAGACCTTTTTATTTTTCGCTCAATCCATCTCCTTGCTGGCCTTTATCCAAAGAGGAAACATAAACAATAAACAATTATAATTTTCTTGTATATAACACCGATCTGACTTCACATTCCCCATCTAGCGTTTAGGATTTTGTCTTTCATTAGACGCCAGCTTTTATTATTCATCCTTCTTCTGGACATTTTACCATAAATAACAGTAATAAAGTTCTCTCAAGGACCTTATTTTGTTTTCTTGTTGGCATAAATCGTCAAACTGATGTATCCGTTACATCTTCATATGACCCCTCTACTCTTGGTGTATGTAATTTACATACGTGCGCACTCGTCCTATCTGCACAAGTACACTGCTCTTGACTTGGTGACATTCATCTTCATACCTTCGTATTTGTTTTAACTTCTCATGAAATCTCGTATGTGTCTTTAATCTACATACGTTTGTATCCGTCTTATTTTCACAAGGAGGTTTACAATCTTCTTACCTTCGTATTTGTACCATCTCTTCATGGACCTTTTTTGTCCTGTCGACATTAATTTACTTACTCTCGTTTTTGTTGGATCACCTCGTGAAATGTTAAATAATAAACAAACAATCAAATAAATAGATAAATAAATAGATAAATAAATACATAAATAAGTAGATAAATAAATAAATAAATAAACAAACCAATTAATAAATAAATAAATAAAAATATTTTCTCTCTTGGACCTTCAGCTTTATACTTTTAATTTTACCTAATCACTTCGTAGATCTAAGTACTCCTTCAATATTATTTTTTTTTCAAATGTTTTGGCAAACTTTAATCTTAATCCTTTATGATCCCACTCATTAACTGTATCTTAATTATGTAATGTCTTTTAAGGTTTATGATACATAATGCAAAACCTCCTTTCTAAAGAGTATTCATTTTCAATGAATATACTTAGTTTCTGTCGGGCAAGCCCTACTTGGTGCATTTTAAAAGTTTTTTTAACTTTTTTTGGTCAAATTATTGTTTACATTTTTAAATCAAATTAGCAAATTCATACGTACTATTTAGTTTTAAATGAGTAAAAGAAGGGCAGTTGTACAACATAAAATATTTATATTTCCAAATCGGGACGGTTTACCTCACTTATGTTTGGAACAAATGTTCAGAATTGTAACGATGCCCCATTGAAAGGTGAAATATATGACAGGTTTTCTGAACCTACATATTTTCTGTTATATAAAATCTGACAGATACCGTTTTCAGATTTTCAAAAATGTTTTTTTTTTGTTTCGTTTCATTCTATTTTTAACCATGTTTGTTTCTTTTTTAAATCAGATTAAGAGTAACTAAGTAAAACTTTACTTTTTTCTGATAAAAACATATTTGTTGTTGTTGTTCTGTACAAGTGATACATAAATTTATCTTATTAGATTAGATTATCAGGTTTTTTTTTCAAGACCACCATTTTTTTAGTTTGTCTTCAGAATATGATGGTGAAATTTGATAGTATAAAGTTTTAGTTGATTTTCAGTATCTGATACCTCAATTGGACTGTCTTCAACATTGTTCCATCCAGAGACATGTAAAGAAATAAGTGATTTGCAAGACAAATAAAAAAATAAAGGCACTAATCTTCTACTCGCACCTCGGTTCATGTTTTATCTTTTAATTCAGTTTATGTTTGTTTAGTCTTCTATCATGCTCTTCAACCTTTATACATTTTACCAGTATCTGTATTTTATCTACTCATATTTTTCTAGAAACATCTCCTCGCCTTCGTTATCTACGTTTCATCTTCTCGTTAACAGTAATTTTAAAACCTTTCATATTTGATTATTTTCCGATCTGTTGAACGTTTCTCTTATCTGTTAGATATTTTCTTTTGTCATTATTATTCATACATGCTCTTGGCATTAATCTATAGATATTAAATACAAAAAATAATTCTTATAATTTATCTGCATTACACGCCGGACCTTTTTTTCTCCCCGTTTACCAAGCACTTCGTTTTTCGTCTAGACCAAGCCCGTCTAAAATCCGTTTGCCTTACTCTGAAAATAACAGTGACGGACTATATATATATAAGAATTTCAATAGTCATTTTAGAATTTCCTAATTAAATAATGAAATCGGAATAATCTAATTGGATATTTTCAGATAAAATGTAAAGGATAGTTCTTACTGTTCTAAAATACAATTTTAAGGATAAGTCTAAATGAAATTAAAGGGATGTAAAGATAGTTCTAAAATAAAATGCACAAGAACGAGGATAGTTCTTAATCTGTCAAGTTATTGCGCTAAAGTTTTTAACCATACCTTCTTGCACAAACATTTATCACCGCGTGTATATAGATATCATGGCATTTTCTAGTGAAAAGTATATTTTATGTAAGGACCTACTGCGTTTATTTAACACAAGTACCTACTAAGATATAAATTTGTCCAAAATAACAGACCACCATTAACGTTCAAGATACTGTTAGTTTACTAATGCACATGGAAGTAGCACACAGCATTAGATTAAATATAATTTGTATCCATTATCCTTATATTTCTATTTGCAATATTTCGTAATTATGTGATTCTTTTAATAAAACTGTAAATATTAGATATGATTACAAAAGTTATACAGACAAACGTAAACACAAGTCAAAAAGACACAAAAAATCATTACAATCAGTATGCTATAATTCAATTTCAATAGTTGTCTTAGCTATCAATAATATATAATATTATTGTTATGCAAGCATCGCTAACATTTCTATTTGTATCGAAAACTTAGATATAACATTTGCAGCCAACCAGTTTTACTGAGGCCGAGTATCTTGTTTAAAAGAAAATTGTGTTATTATTTCATTAAACTCTGCATCTTACCCTTTCATCATATTTTCGGCACATTAGCTGTTACGTGTGCTCTTGTTAATAGTAACGGTGTAAGTGTTATCAAATATGTAGATTGTCAAATCTTAAGTGCCTTTAAGTTTCGACATGCACACGTTATAATCAATAAGTGTATAAGTAAATAGCTGCATAAAACGTTGTATTAGATACAGGCATAGTTAACAACTGTAAAGTTTAAAAAATAACAAAGTCGCTTATACATGCATAAACTTATAATTGTTACCAAGCTACCATGTTATACTTATAGTGAAGTTTTCTCATTGTCCTGTTTTATGAAATGTAAGATAATGATTCATTACTTTGGCACGGGAATTGTATAGTTGGAAGGTTTTTGATATTGCATGTTTCCTCGTGCGCACGTAACAAGCTAACACGTGTAAATGTAATATTTACACGTGTAAATCCAGTATGTTATACATATTAAATTGCAAATTGACATCTCATTTAGATACGGTAGATTGTGTTGTAAAAAAATAATTTCATGTTGAATATTTTGCTTCCCCTATTCATTCATTAGCATATCGAATAATTAAAACAAGTAACAGTTTGATAGAAAATTGTTGTTTATATAGAAACGCTCATTTGAATGTCAGGTTTTAGAATTAATCATTCAATAGCCAATAGAATTTTTTCATACTTAAATATTTCATTGCAACCAATATCATGGTGAAATAGGAACGGCATTATATTCCGATATACTCACTATGATATTTAAAATTAAATTTTGAAAAAATGACTTTAAATTTGTTAGAATATGAAAAACACCTTAATGTATAGTATTAAATATCTACATAAGGAATTAATGCGTTTATTGGTCTTATTCAAAGGATTAGATTTTTCCGTTATTTGAAGGGGTATCTTTAAGTATTGTTTGAGATTTTGTTTTACATCCGAATAAATTTTTCTTGATATATATTTTGATATCTGTAATCAGTGTATCTGTTTATATACATCAACAATATTTATTAAAACATTAAACACCTGGAATGCGCATAAAGCTTATATCAAATTTTACAAAACTATACTTGACATGAAGCTATACAAAGACAAAGCACGAAAAATTATCATAGAAGCATAACATTATATGATCGCATCCGCTTTATAATTTCTTTAATTATTCGCTGTGTATATAAATTTGCATAGTTGATTACAGTTCTTTGTTCACGCTTTGATAGAAGCTTTTAAAATTTATAATACTAAATATTTGATCAATGACAATAAAATCTTTATAAGCATAATTATATGTCTTATATGTCTGTATTAAGGGAAAAATAAATAAATAAATAAATAAATAAATAAATAAATAAATAATAATAATAATAATAATAATAATAATAATAATAATAATAATAATAATAATAATAATAATACTTTTGATCGCGTTGATAATGATAAATATTTCTTTAGAAATATGAATATTTTACTCTAAAAACCATGCTGTCTTACTTAAATAAAATAAATCATTACGTTTCAAATATAGTATTTTCTTTGATATTAATATTGAAACATGGAATGTCCGAACGGAAACGTAACACCTTTTCACATTCCTTATATTTATCTTCAGGTATTCATATTTTATAAATTAACAATTGTTTGTCTAGATTTATTTTCAAATATCACGAATTTACTGTAAATGACTGTGATTGTTTTGATCTCGTTGATAGAATAAATATCTATTTGCAAATGTTGTGATTTAAACCTCTGTAGATATTTGTTGATTTCTTTTAACAATTTTACGTAATTACCTGATCATACAGGCTATGATTCTAATACTGTTTCTAGTGTAAGTATGTGATGTCTTGTGTAGAGATAAGAGTAAATCATGAATAAGAAATTTTATTTCGGTAAATAAAGGTAAGATAAGTGGTAAAGTAAGTGATAATAATTGATGTAAAAAATAATTTTCTCTTTTTTCTATTTCGTCAGTCTGAAGCTTTAAATGAGCTATACAGGAGGATTCGATTCCCTCCACAGGCAGTATTTTATGCTGATGCAAGTAGCCTGGCGTTTTAACATGGCTTCATTTAAATATCAAATACATTGCATAAATAAATAGATAAATAAATAAATAAATAAATAAATAAATAGATAGAAATAAAAATAAAAGGTAAATATAATAGGTACGTAATTGAAAACAATTATGATAAAACAAAGATTTCATCAGCAAAAAACTCTGTATTTTCAAAATGCCAACTTCTCCAGTCTAAAATTCCGTAAAAATCTTATCCTTACATAAGCCAGAATGACAAACAAATAATTATATTACTCCTATTGCCCATGTGTGAGCTTATGTTAAATAGTTCCAACGTTGAAGACGTTATTATTATTATATAATATCACGTGTAACCTAGTATTTGAAACACGATAGAAAATTTGTGTGCACAATTTGAATTATCATGCGCGTTCTCAAAGGAAATTCGTACGTCCACGTTGACAATCAATATAATACATATTGTTACGCGTTCCGCACGTGCTAGGTAAAATTATTTTTGATTTTTCCTTAAATCAAAAGAAGATAAAGAAACATTCATCCTGATATTGAAATAAATAAATAAATATATGAAAAACTGAATAAATAAATAAATAAATAAATGAATAAATTAAAAAAAATAAATTCAAAGTATTTGAATCTTGAGATGAACTTTTTACCATACAACTTTTTAATCTTATCATAAGTAAGGATCTGAATCTTTATATCTTTTGTGCGAGTTTCATCTTTATTCAATTTTATTTTAGTTCATATTCTTGTGAGATGAATATTATCATATTTCATTTGTAGCTATCGCAATACATGATATATTTATTTTCATACCCCTCAATGAATATTGAAAAAAACGTTTTCCTTTTTATACTCATCTGTATTCTTGTGGCCTTTAATCTTCTAACATTTATGCTATAATAAATGTATTATAATATAACGTAGTTTCGTCGGTTCTGTTTTATATTACTGTTAGCTTTAAACTGCTCTCGAGGATCTTTAGTGAACAAAAAGTAAAATAAAAATAATTTGAAATACAAATCCGGATTTTAATAATCATTGACAGATGCAAACAGAAGACAAATAAAGTAAGTAAAGTATTTACATCTATATTTAGAAAAATATAAGACGAAAAAAAATCAGTACCCTGGCTTACCAACTAAAATTACTAATCAGACTTTCGGCTATGACTTAACTCGAGGTATTGCGTATGAGTCCTTTAACACCATCAAAGCTAAAAAATAAAATAAAAATGAAATAAAAAAACAGGAGAAGCTCTTGGAATGAATTTTGACATCTTTAAGTAAATTGTATCTTGCTTTATCCTCCAAAATTCTAAGATGACTAATACTCTTCTGCAAAACTCGCCTATATGGGAAACGCATGGCTAATTAAAATCAGTATAAAGAGAAAAAAAGATATCGTTTAAAATTCATAAGTTGACCAGATAGCTCAGATGGTAGAGCAGCCTAGACTTTGTATAGACATGGTTATAGGAAGGTCTCAGGTTCAAGTCCTGATCTGGTTGCTGCTTGTATTATACTTTCAAGTATATCTTAATGTTTACTTCACAAACAAAGAAAAAAATCATTTCGACATCAGTAAGTAATGGGTCTCCAAATAAAAGGTTTTGTCTTTATTTAAAGCGTTAAAAGGTATATTTGCCAAAAGTAAGTTGCGTGTTGGATCTTGAAAGAATGGTGTTTTGCATTTTCGTTCCCGCTACAAAAGTTGCATAATGAATTTTCACGTAAGAAATTTCTAGGGTTAGGGTTAATTTTACACACGAAGGTATTACATATTCATACGTCTTTGTACATTTAAAATGTTGGAGTTATTTCTCAGATCATAATGATTATTTTCGTTGACTATTGGTGGGAATAATTTAGAATTTAATAGTAAAATCCATGTTTTCTTCGTAAACTTATACTATTTTTTGCATGCTCCGCCGGTACATATTTATATTTGTTTTCGATGGTTCTTTCCCGACATCAGAAAAATGAGGCATACATATGGACGTGTATAAACGTAGATTTGTGTCAGTGCGCACTAAGTAAGTAGGAAAATGACACGTGATAAATTCATCAAGATTTGACTTATACTTGATACTTTTTACTAAAGACATGCGTGAAATTAGCTTCCACGTGTGCACGTGATAAATTTACACGTGTAAATGTAATATTGTCACGTGTTAATTTCGTCTATTATACACATCAAAACGCAAACTGACAGTTAATTTAGATTCGATAGATTGTGAAATGAAAAACTCCTTATCATGCTTGAAATTAGCATGCTGAAAGCAATTCATTAACATAACGAACCATTAAGTCAGTAACAGATTGATCGAATATTGTTCTTTTTATAGTAACGCCCATTTTACTGTCAATTTTGAAGATTATTCTTGCAACAGCCAATAGAAATTAAGATTTTAATGAAACAAATTTCTGTGTGAAAAGGAACATCATAGTGTTTGCAGACTTTGTTTGGATATACTAACTTGGATATATACAAATATATTTTTAAATAATTTTGAAACTGATTTAGATTTGAAGAACATGTATTAATATATTTGTAAAAATAATGTGATAAATAATCTTATGAAAGGAGGAGAATATACATTATTTAATATCTAAAAGTATTGTACAAGATTTTGTTTTACATCTAATAAATTTCTTTACCTTTTTTATTGAACGCAATTTTCATAATGCAAATTCTTTGTCAAATTACCATTAAAATTTTACTTGATAGTTTAGATTTCAGCGATATATTGTTGAACGTTGACTTTTCCTGTAACTATATTTGTATTTTGAATTCAAATTTCCGAGATCAGTATATCAAGAACGAACTGGAACATGGATATTCACAATATAGTTAGAACAATTTACTATTAAAAATATTAAGATATACACTAGATTTAAATTAAAGGTACATTAATCTGAAATTAGGTAGATACATTGGCATTGAAGGACAAAACCATACAACTCAATTTGTTCATCACAATCAGTTGAGTCCTAGTACCATTTAATTATGCATTTTAGAGGCATTGATATAATGCACATAAAGTGGTTGTTTATCAATCTCAACAAATCATTCATATCATGCATTCAAATCGCCGAACAATTAATAGTATAAAAATGCAAAGATAATAACGAAAACTATTAAATTGAAATAAATTAACTTTGAAAATATTACTGATTCTTAGATTTTTTTTCTTAGCGAATAATATTTAATACTGCGGTTATATATTATTTAAATCTTTATGAGTCGTTGTGTAATTCTGTAATATTTTTGTAAATTGTATGTCGTGACCATATTTATTAATTGTAAATGTTCAAAGGCGGCACTGGAAATGCCCATTTGCCAATAAATGAAATGAGTATATAAATCGATTTGCGTATTCTTAGTATATGTTCTTATGCACTTAATACTATATCAAGAAATAAATAGGTTTATACATCAGGCCGTAATAAAGGTATTAAAAAACTAACACACTAATCGTAAAATAATGCGGAATAATGGATAAATTTATTTTTATGTTTGATAGAATTTTAAATTGTGTATAATATT
Organism: Ruditapes philippinarum; assembly: GCF_026571515.1. Taxonomy (NCBI): domain Eukaryota; kingdom Metazoa; phylum Mollusca; class Bivalvia; order Venerida; family Veneridae; genus Ruditapes; species Ruditapes philippinarum. The sequence goes on along the minus strand of NW_026853599.1, from coordinate 16,525 downwards.
GGAGAAAAATATCAAATACACCAATAACAAAAAAAATAATTCCATGTTAAAAAAAATAAGCAGAACAATCAGTATTTCCGACATAGTGCCCTATCCACTTTTCCTTAACACCAATAAAAATTGATTATACCTTTTATTCGCAACAATGCTTTTACCTTTAGAATGGGCTTTTCCTGTTAGAAATTTCCTTATTTTGACATTCCTTATATAAACGTTCAGAAATTTTATATTGAAGAATTATTTTGCAAGATAAATATAATTCTAAACAAAATGTAAAATAGTAAATGACTACAATTCTTTATCTCCTTGATAAAAAAACATATGTGCAAACTGTTTGCTATCTATTTTAATTGATCTTTGAAAATGCATTTTATTTTCTCCAAATTCGTTTAATCTTAATCACCTTATAATACTGGACTGTTTCAGATGTATGTAATTTATGAGAACTGCTGGATAATGTTCTTTGAAAAAAGTGTGTGTAAATAACAAATTAAGTCAGTCTAAATTATTAATTGAGCCATGCACGAGGGTTCGATTCCCTCCCCAGGCGGTATTTTATGCTGGTGCAAACGGCACATATAGCCTGATGGTCCAACATGGCTTTATTTAAATATCAAAGAAATTATGTAAATAGAAAGATATCAATGAAATAATATTGAAATAATAAAATTGTAAAATTCAGAAGTAAATTGAAAAGGTATATCAGTGAATAAAAATATAAATATTTTGAATGGTGGCAACTTCTTTCTCTAACAAAGCAGTTAACCCTATCGCTAGTATTGAACAATTTACGACATAATGATTTTATTTCTCTTTATTTCTATTTCTGTTTATTACATTTGGCTTTTGACGATGTTCTTCTCCTAAACAAAATTACAATACATTACACAGCTAAACTTTTAGTATTTCCTTGAAAAAGAAAACAAACAACAAAACACAATGCATGACTTGCTGTCGGTACAATAACTACAAAGGGACATTTCAGGTATCCAAAGTATAAAATATTACGTGAGAAAGTTCGGGCACGCACGTGTATAACGCATGTATGTTATGGATATGTACGTATATTCTGTCACGTGCGCACACGATGTCAAGACACACGTGAGTGTTGGGTAGTTCATGGTTGCGCACGGTATAATCGGTGTAAGAATATTTGTGGGGAAACTAATGTGCACGAGTTTATTATCATGTGCGTACTTAGTAGCTTTTTTATGCGTGCAAGTGTTAACAAATGCTCTAATAATACACGTGTGCACGTGATGAATGAAATTTGTTTGATTCCCCCTTTTCTCTAAAGAAGATAAATGGACCTTCATTATTATTTCGGATCAAATCAACAAATATGAATTAGCAGATAAATTGAAACTCACTATAATATGCTAGTAGACCTTCATCTTTAAGCAATTTAATCCCTCGAGGACATTAATATTTCAGATTTTGCCTATTTTCTTTTCTTGTTAATGCATATAATTATTTTAAAAAGATTCTGATAAATGTTCTCAATACTTTAATATTCACACTTTTTATCTTTTTTCATCGCATCCCCTAACTTTATCTTAACACTCGTGACATCCACATCATACTTAAGCGTTTATTATAGCCTCATCTGTGTTCCTTCTCGATATGCATTTACTTATTGAAAAATAAGAATAAAAAAAATGCAAATAAATGGAAGCTATGGTAATATTTATACATAGTTCACATAGTTCTTAACTTTTATTCATTTCTTATTGAAACTTGGTCTTATTGTATATTATCTTCTGTTATCAATATCTCCTTGTCGGCCTTTTTCCATAGATAAAACATAAAGGATAAATAATTATAATTGTCTTGCATGAAACAACTGATTTGACTTCAGTTTTACCTTCCCCATCTAGCGTTTCGGATTTTGTCTTTTATCAGACGCCAGATATTATTATTCATCCTCCTTCTGGACATTTAAACATAAATTACAGTAATAAAGTTCTCTCAAGAACTTTATTTTTGTATTTTGTTTCGCATTAATCTACGTACCGTGGTATATGTTCCATCTTCACATTTACCCTAATCTTCTCTTGTTGTCTTACATCTACATACTTTCATACTCGTCCTATCTCCACAAGGACACTGTTCCTCACTTGGTGACAATTATCTCCATAACTTTGTATTTGTTCCAACTTCTTATGAATTCTCGTCTTCTCTTGGTGTTTTATAATCTATTAATTAATGTATTCGTCTCATCTCAACAATGACGTTGACAATGATCTCCTTACCTTCGTATTTGTTCCATCTCTCCATGGACCTTACTTTTATCTTGTCGACTTTTTAATTAACTTACCTTCGTTTTTTGTTTGATTATCTCGTGAAACCTTACACTCCCTCGTTAACATAAATCTACAAACTTAAATATTTGTTACATTTCCTCAGAAACCTATATTACCTTTTAAAACATTAATATACATTCTTTCGTATTCCTTCCAGCTCTTCGTGGACCTAATATCTTTGTTAAAGTTCATCCATAGATAAATATATGAGTAACATTAATGAGAGTTTTGTTACAAAAAATAAAATAAATAAATACATAAATAAATAAATAAATAAATAAATAAATAAATAAATAAATAAATAAATAGATAGATAAATAAATAAATAAATAAATAAATAAATAAATAAATAAATAAATAAATTAACTATAATGAATTGTCAAACGGTTGCAAATTAAAATCAGTATTAAGAGAACAAATGTCGTTGAGAATCACAAGTTGACCAGATAGCTCAGCTGGTAGAGCAGCCTAGACTTTGTATAGACATGGTTATAGGAAGGTCTCAGGTTCAAGTCCTGATCTGGTTGTTACTTGTTTTATATATTTTCAATTATATCAAAATCTGTACTTCACATAAGAAACATCATTTCGACATCTGTAAGTTATAGGTTTCCTCTAATAAATACCAAATAAATAAAAGTTTTTGTCAGAATTTCAAGCGTGAAAAAGTCTAGTTGCTAAATTTAAGTTGCGTCTTTGTTCGGTAAACTGTTTACATCTGAAAGAATAGTGCTCTTCATCTTCCACCCCGCTACTGACATGTAATTTAGATTCGATAGATTGTGAAATGAAAAACTCTTTATCAAGCTTGGAATTAGCATGCCCGGTAGCAATTTATTAGCATAACGAACAATTAAAACTAGTAACAGTTTGATAGAATACTGTTCTTTATTTAGTAACGCCCTTTTTACTGTTTATTTTAAGATTATTCCTGCAACTGCCAATAGAATTAAGATTTTTATTGAGACAAATTTCCGTGTGAAAAGGAACGTCATAGTGCTTCTAGACGTTGTTTGGATAAACTAACTTGGATATATACAAATGTATTAAAAACTATTTTTTAACTGATTAGATTTAAAGTACATGTTAATATATATGTGTAGAAAAATAATGTGATTAATTTTCTCATACAAAGGCGGAGACTTTACATAATTTAATGGAATAACTTAAAGTATTGTATAAGATTTTGTTTACAAGACACAAGTATTAGGTTGTTCAAGGTTCATGGTATAATCGTTTTAAGATGATTGGTAGGAAACTCATGTGAAAACACTGTAATACTACACGTGTGCACGTGAGGAATGAAATATGTTTGATTTCCCTTTTCTCTAAAGAAAATAATGGATCTTCATTATTATTTCTAATTTAATCAACAAATGTGAATAAGTAGATGAATTAAAACTCACTATAATCTACTTGTCGACCTTTTTATCTTTCTTCATCGCATCCCCTACTTTTATCTTAACACATGTACACGTGACATCCATATCATACTTACAATATTTTCAGAAAAATTTTAACGTTCATTATAGCCTCATATGTGTTCCTTCTCGATATGCATTTACTTATTGAAAAATAAAAAAATAAAAAAGATAATAAATAACTGGAAGCTATAATAATATTTATATATTCACATAATTCTTAACTTTTATAAATTTCCTATTGGATCTTGGTCTTAATTGTATATTATCTTCCGCGGACACGAATTTTCATTTCTTTCTCAATCCGTCTCCTTGTTTGCCTTTATCAATAGATAAAACAAAAAGGATAAATAATTGTAATTTTCTTGTATGAAACACCTGACTTGACTTCAGATTTACCTTCCCAATCAAGCGTTTCGGATTTTGTCTTTCATCAGACGCCAGATATTATTATTCATCCTCCTTCTGGACAGTTAAATAACAGTCGCAAGGACCTTATTTTGTATTTGTGTTGGCATTAATTTACGTACTGTCGTATCTGTTCCATCTTCACATTTACCCTTTATCTTCTCTTGTTGACTTATATCTACATACCTTCGAACTTGTCCAACTCCACAAGGACACTGTTCTTCACTTGGTGACAATTATCTCCACAATCACGTATTTGTTCGAACCTCTCATGAATACTTGTCCACTCTTGGTGTTTTTAATCTATTAATGAATGTATTCGTCTCATCTCAAAAATGACGTTGACAATGATCTCTTTACCTTCGTATTTTGTTCCATCTCCTCATGGACCTTACTTTTACCCTGTCAACTTCAATTAACTTACCTTCGTTTTTGTTTGATCATCTCGTGAAATCTAACATTCACTTGTTAACATTAATCTACAAACTTTAATATTTGTTACATTTCTTCAGAAACCTATATTACCTCTTAAAACATTAATATACATTCTTTCGTATTCCTTCCAGCTCTTCTAGGACCTTTACACCTTTGTTATATCTCCTTACAGACTTTCATCTATAGTTTAATATTTGAGTAGCATTAATGAGAGTTTTATTACAATAAATAAATAAAAAAAAAAATAAATAAACAAATAAAATGAAATAAATGAATAAATAAATACATAAATAAATAAATAAATACATTTACTTTCATGAATTGTCAACCGCTGGCAAATTAAAGTCAGTAGTAAGAGAACAAAAATCTAAGGGTTAGTCTTTAAATTTTTTTATGGCCAAAATGAAAAGAAAAAAATGTATTGATTATTAAACAGAAAATAAAAAAAAATCATTTTTTTTGTTCTTCAAATACATGATTAGCTTTAATCAAGTGGTATAAAATAAATATTTTATGACTGGCGGATACCCTTATAAAATATATATTTTGAAAATAAAGCAAAAAAAAAAAAATAATAAATTTTGCCATGCCTTCGTTTATATTTCCATCTCCTCGTGGACCTTTATCTTCCTGAGGTATTAAATATCAATACATAGAAATAAATAAATAAATAATTAAATAAATAAATAAATAAATAAATAAATAAATAAATAGATAAATAAATAAATATATAAATAGATAAATATATTATTATATTATAAACTCTGATTTCACTTCAGTTTTACCTTCCGAATCAAGCGTTTCGGATTTTGTCTTTCATCAGACGCCAGATATTATTATTCATCCTCCGTCTGGATAGTTACATAACAGTCTCAAGGACCTTATTTTGTATTTGTGATGGCATTAATGTACGTACTGTCGTATCTGTTTCATCTTCACATTTACCCTAATCTTCTCTTGTTGTCTTACATCTACATACCTTCGAACTTGTCCTCTCTCCACAAGGACACTGTTCTGCACTTGGTGACAATTATCTCCACAATCACGTATTTGTTCGAACCTCTCATGAATACTTGCTTTCTCTTGGTGTTTTTAATATATTGATGAATGTATTCGTCTCATCTAAAAAATGACGTTGACAATGATCTCTTTACCTTCGTATTTGTTCCATCTCCTCATGGACCTTACTTTTATCCTGTCGACTTCAATTAACTTACCTTCGTTTTTGTTTGATCATCTCGTGAAATCTTACATTCACTTGTTAATATTAATCTACAAACTTTAATATGTGTTACATTTCTTCAGAAACCTATATTACCTCTTAAAACATTAATATACATTCTTTCGTATTCCTTCCAGCTCTTCGTGGACCTTTATTCCTTTGTTATATCTCCTTACAGACTTTCATCTATAGTTTAATATTTGAGTAGCATTAATGAGAGTTTTATTACAATAAATAAATAAATAAATAAATAAATAAATAAATAAACAAATAAAAGGAAATAAATAAATAAATAAATAGATAAATAATAAATAAATAAATAAATAAATAAATAAATAAATAAATAAATAAATAAATAAATAAATAAATAAATAATGAATACATTTACTATAATGAATTGTCAACCGGTGGCAAATTAAAATCAGTTGTAAGAGAACAAAATCTAAGGGTAAGTCTTTCATATTTTTTATGGCCAAAATGAAAAGGAAAAATGTATTGATTATTAAACAGAAAATAAAAAAAAATCATTTTTTTTCTTCAAATACATGATTAGTTTTAATCAAGTGGTATTAAATAAATATTTTATGACTGGCGGATACCCTTATGAAATATATATTTTTGAAAATAAAGCAAAAAAAAAATCTTGCCATGCCTTCGTTTATTTTTCCATCTCCTCGTGGACCTTAATCTTCCTGAGGTATTAAATATCAAAACATAGAAATAAATAAATAAACAAATAAATAGATAAATAAATAGATAAATAGATACATAAAAAAAATATTATATATAAACACTGATTTCAACTTCAGTTTTACCTTGCCAATCTAGCGTTTCGGATTTTGTCTTTCATCAGACGCCATATATTATTATTCATACTCCTTCTTGACAGTTAAATAATAGTCTCAAAGACCTTAATTTGTATTTGTGTTGGCATTATTTTACGTACCGTCGTATCTGTTCCATCTTCACCTTTACCCTTATCTTCTCTTGTTGTCTTACATCTACATACTTTCATACTCGTCCTGTCTCAACAAGGACACTGTTTCTTCACTTGGTGACAATTATTTCCATAACTTTGTATTTTTTCTAACTTCTCATGAATACTCATCTTCTCTTGGTGTTTGTAATCTATTAATTAATGTATTCGTCTCATCTCAACAATGACGATGACAATGATCTCCTTACCTTCGCATTTGTTCCATCTCCTCATGAACCTTACTTTTATCTTGTCGATTTGAATTAACTAAACTTCGTTTTTGATTGATAATCTCGTGAAATTTTACACTCCCTTGTTAACATTAATCTACAAACTTTAATATTTGTTACACTTCCTCAGAAACCTATATATTATCTCTTAAAACAGTAATATACATTCTTTTGTATTCCTGTCAGCTCTTCGTGGACCTTAATACCTTCGTTATATCACTTTACAGATTTTCATCCATAGCTTAATATTTGAGAAACATCAATGAGAGTTTTATTACAACAAATAAATAAATAAATAAATTAATAAATAAAAAGATTTACTTTAATGAATTGTCAACCAGTGGCAAATTAAAATCAGTAGAAAGAGAACAAAAAATCTAAGGGTAAGTCTTTAATATTTTTATTGCCAAAATGAAAAAAATTGTATTGATTATTAAACAGAAAATAAAAAAATCATATTTTTTGTTCTTCAAATACAGGATTAATTTTAATCGAGTGTTATAAAATAAATATTTTATGACTGGCAGATACCCTTATGAAATATATATTTTGACAATAAAGAAAAAAAATCTTGCCATGCCTTTGTTTATATTTCCATCTCCTCGTGGACCTTTATCTTCTTTAGGTATGATATATCAATACATAGTAATAAATAAATAAATAAATAAATAAATAAATAAATAAATAAATAAATAAATAAATAATAAAATTATTATATTATAAAAACCTGATTTGACTTCGGTTTTACCTTCCAAGTCTAGCGTTTCGGATTTTGTTTTACATCAGACACCATACATTATTATTCATCCTCCTTCTGGACAGTTAAATAACAGTCTCAAGGACCTTATTTTGTATTTGTGTTGGCATAAATTTACGTACCCTCGTATCTGTTCCATCTTCACATTTACCCCTATCTTCTCTTGGAGTTTAACATCTTCATACTTTAATACTCGTCCTATCTCCACAAGGACACTGTACTTCGCTTGGTGACAATTATCTCCATAACTTTGTATTTGTTCTAACTTCTCATGAATACTCATCTTCTCTTGGTGTGTTTAATTTATTAATTAATGTATTCGTCTCATCTCAACAATGACGTTGACAATGATCTCCTTATCTTCGTATTTGTTCCATCTCCTCATAGACCTTACTTTTATCTTGTCGACTTCAATTTACTTATTATCCTTTTTGCTTGAACATCTCGTGAAACCTTACACCCCATTGTTCACATTAATCTACACACTTTTATATTTGTTACATTTACTCAGAAACCTATATTACCTTTGAAAACATGAATATACATTCTTTTGTATTCCTTCCAGCTCTTCGTGGACCTTTATACCTTCGTTATATCTCTTTATTGACTTTCGTCAATAGCTAAATATTTGAGAAGCATTAATGAGAGTTTTATTACAATAAGTAAGTAAATAAATAAATAAATAGATAAATAAAGAAATAAAGGGTAAGTCTTTAATATTTGTATGGCCAAAATGAACAGAAAAAAAATGTATTGATTATTAAACAGAAAATAAAAAAATCATTTTTTTGTTCTTCAAATACAGGATCAATTTTAATTTTATGTTTGGCGGATACCCTTATCTAATATATATTTTGAAAATAAAGCAACAAAAAAATTCTTGCCATGCCTTTTGTTTATATTTCCATCTCCTCGTGGACCTTTATATTCCTTAGGTATTAAATATCAATACATAGAAAAAGATAGATAAATAAATAAATAAATAAATAAATAAATTTACTATAATTAATTGTCAACCGATGTCAAATTAAAATCAGTATAAAGAGAACAAATATCGTTTACAATTACAAGTTGACCAGATAGCTCAGCTGGTAGAGCATCCAAGACTTTGGTATATACATGGTTATAGGAAGGTCTCATGTTCAAGTCCTGATCTGGTTGTTTCTTGTTTTATATTTTCAATTATATCAAAATCTGTACTTCACAAAAGGAAAATCATGTTGACATCGTCATAGGTAAAAGTTGTTTCCAAATAAATACCAAATAAATAAAAGTTTTTTGTCTGGATTTTAAGCGTGAAAAGTTCTAGTTGCTAACATAAGTTGTTGCTGTTTTGTTCGGTAAACTGTTTACATCTGAAAGAATAGTGCTCATCATCTTCCATCCCGCTACAATATTCACATAATGAATTTTGACGTAAGTAGTTTTTAAAATAAATTGTTTTTAAATGACTGAATTGGTTTCTTAGTCTAGCTCTGTGAATTGAAAAATTACTTCACCACTCAAATATAATTAGGTACTACAGACTGTTTAAAAAATGTTCATGAAAATTGAGAGGGTTAGAGCATCGCGAATGGTTTGGATTACAGATTAGGAATAGATTTCCGTACGTCTTCGTACAGTTAAACAGTTAGAGTTATTTCTCAAATCATAATGATTAGTTTTGTTGACCATTGGTGAGAATAAATCAGATATATCAGTTGGTAAAATCCCCATGTTTTCTTCGTAATCTAATACATCACACTAATGACCCCTGTGTAATTAGTTAAATATTTCCAAAATCATGTTTGAAGAATGGTTAGAAACTTGAAAATTGAATTATTTCATTCTTCATTTGCACCCGTGCTTATCAACGAAGTGGCCAAAATGATAACGCGTTTACTTTCACGTGCTTACATTTAAATTGAAATACGCTATCGACATACTAAACACCAGGGCTAAAGACATGCGGTGAATAAGCTTCCACGTGTGCACGTGATAATTTCCACGTGCAAATGTAATGTTAACACGTGTAAATCTAGTCTGCTGTACATATCAAAACTCAAACTGACATGTAATTTAGATTCCATAGATTGGAAATGAAAAACTCTTTATCATGCTTGAAATTAGTATGCCACAAGCAATTCATTAGCATTACGAATAATTTAAATCAGTAACAGTTTGATCGAATATTTGTCTTGATATCGTAACGCCCATTCTACTGTCAATTTTGAAGATTATTATTGCAACAGCCAATAGAAATTGAGATTTTAATGAAACAAATGTCTTTGTGAAAAAGAACATCATTGTGTTTTTAGACCTTGATTGGATATACTATCTTGGATATATACAAATATATTGTTAAATAATTTTGAAACTGAATAGATTTAAAGTAAATGTGTTAATATGTTTGTAAAAATAATGTGATAAATAATCTTATGATAGGAGGAGACTATACATTATTTAATATGTAAAAGATTTTGTTTTACATCTAATAAATTTCTTTACATTTTTTATTGAACGCAATTTTCATAATGCAAATTCTTTGTCAAAAACCATATAAATGTTACTTTATGATGATCAACCACTTTATGTGCATTATATCAGTCTAAACAAATCATTTATATCATGTTATCAAATCACCGAACAATTAATAGTAAAAAAATGCAAAATTTATAACGAAAGCTATTAAATTGAAAAAAATAAACCTTGAAAATATCACTGTTTCTTAGATTTTCTTTTCGTAGCGAATAATATTTGATACTTTGTGGTTATATATTATTCAAATATTAATGAGGCGTTACTTGTGTAATTTTTTTTGTAAATTGTATGTCGTGACCATATTTTTTAAAATAAATGGACAAATTTGGACAAATGAAATGCCCATTTGCCAATAAATGAAATGTATATATAAAATGATTTGCGTAATCATAGTATATGGTCTTATGTACATAATATTATATCAGGGAATAAATAGGTTTATACATCAGGCCGTAATAAAGAAAAATTAAAAACTAACACACTAATCGTAAAATAATGCGGAATAAGGATAAATTTATTTTTATGTTAGATAACTTTATTTTATAGTGTGTATAATATTGGAGAAAAATATCAAATACACCAATAACAAAACAATTAATTCCATGTCAAATAAAACCCTTATATACCTTTTATTCGCAACAATGCTTTTTCCTCGAGACTGGATTTTTCCTGTTAGAAATTTCCTTATTTTGACATTCCTTATATAAGCCTTCAGGTATTTTATATTGAAGAATTATTATGCAAGAAAAATATATTTATAAATAAAATGTAAAATAGTAAATGACTATAATTCTGTTATCCCCTTGATGAAAAAAAAACCACATGTGCAAACTGTTTGTTATCTATTTTAATTGATCTTTGAAAATGCGTTTTGTTTTCTCCAAATTCGTTTAATTTTAATCACCTTATAATACTGGATTGTTTTAGATGTATGTAATTTCGAGTCCAGAGATACAGATTAAATTATTTATAAATCATATCGTTTATGAGAACTGCTGGATAATTATTTTTTGAAAACAGTGTGTGTAAATAATAGATTAAGTCAGTCTAAAATATTAATTGACCCATACACGAGGGTTCGATTCCCTCCCCAGGCGGTATTTTATGCTGGTGCAAACGGGACAGATAGCCTGGTGGTCCAACATGGCTATAATTAAATATTAAAGACATTATGTAAATAGAAAGATATCAATGAAATAAAATTGAAAGAACATTTGTAAAATTCAGAAGTAAATTGAAAAGGTATATCAGTAAATAAAAGTATAAATATTTTGAATGGTGGCAACTTCCTTCTCTAAGAAAGCAGTTAGCCCTTATCGGCTAATATTGTAGAATTTACGACATAATGATTTTATTTCTCTTTATTTCCATTTCTGTTTAATTCATTTAGCATTTGACGATGTTCTTCTCTTCAACAAAATTACAATAGATTACACAGTTAAACTTTTAGTAGTTTCTTGAAAAAAACACAAAAAAAACATTGCTTATTTTCTTAACATGACTTCCTGTCGGTACAATAACTACAAAAGGAGAATTCGGGTATCCAAGATATAAAATATTACGTGAGCAAGTTCGGGCACGTACTTGTATAACGTATGTATGTTATAGATAGGTACGTATATTCTGTCACGTGCGCACACGATGTCAAGACACACGTAAGTGTTAGGTAGTTCAAGGTTGCGCACGGTATAATCGTTGTAAGAATATTTGTAGGAAACTCATGTGCACGAGTTTATTATTATGTGCATACTTAGTAGCTTTTTCATATGTGCACGTGTTAACAAATGCTCTAAAAATACACGTGTGCACGTGATGAATTAAATATACTTCATTTACCTTTTTCTCAAAAGAAGATAAATGGACCTTCATTATTATTTCGGATAAAATCAACAAATATGAATTAGCAGATAAATTGAAACTCACTATAATATGCTAGTAGACCTTCATCTTTAAGCAATTTTATCCCTCGAGGACATTAATATTTAAGATTTTGCCTATTTTATTTTCTTGTTAATGCATATAATCATTTTAAAATATTTCTGATAAATGTTCTCAATACTTTAATATTTATACTTTTTATCTTTCTTAATCGCATCCCCTAACTTTAACTAAACACATGTACACGTGGCATCCATATCATACTTACAATATCTTTAGAAAATTTAAACGTTCATAATAGCCTCATCTGTGTTCTTTGCCGATATGAATTTACTTATTGAAAAATAAAAAATAATAAAAAGACAACAAATAAATGGAAGCTCTAATAATATTTATATATTCACATAATTCTTTACTTTTATTCATTTACTATTGAAACTTGGTCTTAATTGAATATTATCTTCTGTTATCAATATCTCCTTGTCGGCCTTTTTCCATAGATAAAACATAAAGGATAAATAATTATAATTTTCTTGTATGAAACAAATGATTTGACTTCAGTTTTACCTTCCCCATCTAGCGTTTCGGATTTTGTCTTTTATTAGACGCCAGATATTATTATTCATCCTCCTTCTGGACATTTAAACATAAATAATAGTAATAAAGTTCTCTCAGGGACTTTATTTTTGTATTTTTGTTGGCATTAAACTACGTACCGTCGTATATGTTCCGTCTCATCATTTACCCTAATCTTCTCTTGTTGTCTTACATCTTCATACTTTCAAACTCGTCCTCTCTCCACAACGATACTGTTCCTCACTTGGTGACAATTATCTTCTTACCTTTGTATTTGTTCCATCTCCTCATGTACGTTACTTTTATCTTGTCGACTTTAATTTACTTATCTTCGTTTTTTGTTTGATTATCTCGTAAAACGTTACACTCCCTCGTTTACATCAATCTACAAACTTTAATATTTGTTACATTTCCTCAGACACCTATATTACCTTTCAAAACATTAATAAACATTGTTTCATATTCCTTCCAGCTCTTCGTGGGCCCTAATACCTTCGTTATAATTCATCCATAGATAGATATATGAGAATCATTAATGAGAGTTTTATTACAATAAATAAAATATAGATAAAATAAAATGAAATAAAATAAATAAATAAATAAAAAAATTAATGAATAGATAAATAAATTTACTATTATGAATTGTCAACCTCTTGAAAATTAAAATCAGTATTAAGAGAACAAATATCGTTTAGAATTACAAGTTGACCAGATAGCTCAGCTGGTAGAGCAGCCTAGACTTTGTATAGACATGGTTATAGGAAGGTCTCAGGTTCAAGTCCTGATCTGGTTGTTACTTGTTTTATATTTCCAATTACATCAAAAGCTGTACTTCACGGAAGGAAAATCATTTCAACATCAGTAAGTACATATAATATGTTTTCCAAATAAGAACCTAATAAATAAAAAAGTTTTGTCTTAATTTCAAGTGAAAGGTCTAGTTACTAAATATAAGTTGCGTCTTTCTTCGGTAAACTGTAAACATTTGAAAAAATAGAGAAACTATACCGATTTCATTTGATAATTTATAAATTGAAACAGAGGTGGACGACCAGTTACTATTTTTGGAGCTTCATAGTGCGATGGTTGTAAAGGGTTTTGTCTTCTACACCAGGTCAGCTATCCAGAAAAACTAATATATTTTCATTTTGGTCTAAATTAAGAAATTTCAATTTCAATTTTAGTATTTTCATTGACCCTATGATTTTTTAATGTTAGCCAAGAACCGCCCTTGCTTAATAAGACTGCAATATGTTTGTGATCCTGAAATGTCATAGAATGATTTTATTGTTTTGTAATCCCTGCTTGTGACGTTTGACTTTTTTAGGATGTTTATCTCATAAGAAAAAAAAAATTTGCATATATTTTTCTGTAACTAAGTGTCTTTATTAAGAAAAAAAAATGATTCCGTTGACATGAATTTCTTGAGCTGGCATAAATAAATAAAATGGAATATCGAATAATAATAATAATAATAATAATAATAATAATAATAATAATAATAATAAATAGTAATAATAATAATAATAATAATAATAATAATAATAATAATAATAATAGTAATTTATTTATTCTGCAGTAACTTGTAGAAAAAAAATATTTTTCTTGACATCATTTTTATGTCTTTTTTATATTTCCATCCCCACGCAGACCTTTACCTTCGAAAGTTTTTAAATAACAATACGTATAGAATATTGTATAAATAAATAATTTATGAATTAACAACAAATATTAACATTGTTGATTTTATTTTTTACATTTGTTTATCTTTGGTCATTTCTTTTTCTTTCCCTGTTTTTCATACAATATTACCTTGCTCAATCTTTTGTCGATAATAATCATTCTTTTTTTATCGTGTTCATTTCCTGGATATCATTCTTCATATTCCCTCCTTGTTACATCTCCTGGAGGACCTTGAGCACGCGTAAGTTTCAACCAACTATCATATCTTATTTGTTTACACGATTGAAAATCGTAATTTTATCATATACTTATAAATGAAATATTGATGGAATAAAATGTGTTCTTTAATTTTCCGTATTTTTCTGTAATTTTCATATTCGTCACTGCAATGAAATATAATATCCGGTTTTTTTTCACTGCTGTCTTGTCAGATTATTTTCTATATATTTAGCCAACATACAAAATCTAAGGAAAAAGTCTTTAATATTTTTATGGCCAAAATGAAAAGAAAAATAATTATTGATTATTAAAGAAAAATAAAAAAAAAAACATTTATTTTTGTTCTACAAATACAGGATTAATTTTAATCGAGTGGTATAAAATAAATATTTTATGACTGGCGGATACCCTTATGAAATATAAAATTTTGAAAATAAAGGAAAAAAATCTTGCCATGCCTTAGTTATATTACCATCTCCTCATGGACCTTAATCTTCCTTAGGTATTAAATATCAATTCATAGAAATAAATGAATGAATGAATGAATGAATGAATGAATAAATAAATAAATAAATTAATAAATAAATAAATAAATAAATAAATAAATAAATAAATAAATAAATAAATAAACAAATAAATAAATTTTGACATCGTTGATATTATTCTGCCCTTTTTTCCTTTGGTCATTCCGTTACCACCCTCGTCTTCATACTACACACTCTTTGCTCAATCTTGTTTCGAGGACATACAACTTTATGTTTAATATATTTATATTTATATATTTAATGCTGGACATTATTGTTTCATTTTTGTTTTTATCTCCTCGTGGATCTTCAGCACGTGTTTCTTTCTACCAACAATGTAATAATTTTAATCACGTACTTACAGGTGCTTGCCTGATAAGTAAAATATTTTCTATTTTCTGTTTTATTTGTAGCAAAAGATTTGTGACTAACACTATTTTATTCAGCACGTGCCCACGTACAAGTAGTAGATTTAGAACGTGTGTAATATTGTTTGTCAGCGAGAGCATGCCCGGTAATTTATAGATGCGCACGAGATAACTATAACGAGTACACGTGTTAAATACCGCTCTCTTGTTGGTATAACATGCACAATTATTCATTTTTACGTGCCAATACAAAACACTCAAGTAGGGATCAACATTTTTGTCTAGAAATGATAACGAGTTAATTTGAGGGTCTCGGGTGCAATCACAGAAGGGGAAACATTTTTTTTTTCATTTTGTGTTTTTTTAATTTTTTTTCTTCTCTTCTTTACTCTAAAACATTATTGACGTATGTATTTTTAATTATTTAATTATTGTCGGTATTTATTGGTTAAAATATGTCAAATTTGATAACAATTATGGTACCAGATATGTCCAAAGTCGAACAAAATAAAAGCTACATGGTAAAAGTATTTTATATTTGGCAAGATCAACCAATTATCTTATAAAAATAAATAAATAACGTTAAAAAACAGAAATAATTTCTGGAAAAGAACCCTTTTAATAGCCAGGTTTTAGTTAAGATAGATGTCCGTAACTTGTAAATTATTAGGTAAAATTTGTTTAATTTTTTCATACATTTTGGATGAGGGTATACCTTAAAATTGTTTAAGTAAACGTAAACAGCTATATTGTATACCACGTGAGCACGAAATAAACTAACACGTGCACATATTCCATTAACACGTGCATGTCCTGCCTGTTGCATACATTAAAAGCAACGCTAACTGACAACTCATTTAGTTAGGATTGATTTTATAATATAAAACCTTGTTATGTTTTTGATATTTGCATACGCTCTAGCCATCCATTAGCATATGGAATAATTAAAACATGTAACAGTTTGATAGAATATTGATGTTTATATAGGGACGCCTATTTTAATGT
>NW_026853598.1:0-9126 GCF_026571515.1 Ruditapes philippinarum | reverse complement strand
AAGATAATCAGCGGAAACCCTTTTGACATTTTAAGGTCCCGTGACCTTGACCTTTGAACTAGTGACCCCAAAATCAATAGGGGTCATCTACTAGTGATGACCATTCTCTATGTGAAATATGAAGACTTTGTGATACATACTTTTCAAGATAATCAGCAAAACCATTTTGACATTTAAGGCCCCTGTGAGCTTGACCTTTGACCTAGTGACCCCAAAATCAATAGGGGTCATCTACTAGTGATGACCAATCACTATGTGAAATATGAAGACTTTGTGATACATCTTTTCAAGATAATCAGCGGAAACCATTTTGACATTTAAGGCTCCTGTGACCTTGGCCTTTGACCTAGTGACCCCAAAATCAATAGGGGTCATCTACTAGTTATGACCAATCACTATGTGAAATATTAAGACTATGTGATATATAGTTTTCAAGATAATTAGCGGAAACCATGTGGTCTACCGACGGACTGACATTAGCAAAACAATATACCCCCTCTCCTTCGAAGGGGGGCATAATAAAAAAATGAATGCCAGATTCTATTTAAAGTTTAATATTTTAACTGTTTAAAAAATAACAACAAGTTCTTACCAATCCATTATTTTCCCGACGTTTCTCAAGTTCGAACCTCCGATTGTTGATATAGTCTTAACCTGTAAAATATTAAGTTTGTAACTGTATATAAAAGGCGGCCAAATGAAAAAAAAATCGTACAATATTTCAATATTTCTTTCATAATATTTTCTTTACCAATTTAGAAAAAAGCCAGGTGCTGATATATTATATTTCACATTAAGTATATATATTGGCCTGAATCAGAAAAAAATCATACGTTATTTTTTACTGCATTGAAAAAATCTCACCATTTTAACTATATAAATTCTTCTGGTACTTTTATCTTCCCTTTCAGTTCTTTTAATTCTTCCAATGTTTCCACTTGATACATTTCACTACTACCAACTTTCAGCTCTTCTTTTTTCTCGTTTAAGTGACAAAAGTCACTAAACAACAACAACAAAAAAAAAACACTCTCCCCTGAAATCCTACAAAAAATTCTAAACAAGAGGGCCATGATGGCCCTGCAATCGCTCACCTGTACAAAGGCCTTTGGGCGGGGCCAATTTTAACCCAGGGGCTTTTATTTGAACAAACTTGGGTGGGGCCAATTTTGTCCCTTTGGCTTTTATTTGAACAAACTTGGTAGACACTCACTAAAAGATAGTTCATGCTTAATATCTACAGGGTTCCCACAAAGAAGAAAAATCAAAATTCCCTGACTTTTCCATGACCAAGACCATTTTTCCCTGTCAAGTTTTTACAATCTTTAGAGCATTTAACATATTTTTTTATATGCTGGCCTCGTCTCCACTATATTAGCCAACCTCTTACCTCCCTTTCTTTATGTTGAATTATTTCAGATACAGAATACATGTATATGATAAAAGCAACGATTGTCATAAGCTACTTGTGTAGTTTACTTTCAAATAGAATGAGTACATTTATACAAAATGAAAAGTATGTGAAATTGATAACATATGTCATGCTCAAAATGTTTCATTCTTGAGCATATAAAGCAAAACTTTGAGAAACTAACTACCACAGCTAGTTTTGTATAATTTCTGCTTTATACTTATTTTATTAGCTTTTCTTTATGTAGCCACTTGATTACCTGTCTTATAGTTCTTTGTTAAAACAAAAAGTTTTTTTTATTGATAACTAACATTTATTCAAGTAAAATGCATTTGTTAGTCAATCCTCCATTTATTACACTGCTTTGTGTGGGGAGGGGCCATTATTATTTAAATATAAAAGATTGAATTTGTGAAAAAATGTTATGTCATTGCATCAATATAACAAGTAAATTTTTTTGTTGTATACAATTGAACTTTGCCATAATGCAGTTGTGTCTAGTAAATTTCGGGGTCAAGGTCATATTTCAGCATGACAAATGAAAGAAAATGTGCAGATGTTTCTAATGTTAAAATACAAAGGCCATATAAAGTGGAATAATTGATAGGTTTTTACTGTATTACATTGCTGTTTACAGTTACATTTATTTTTCTTATATGCTATCTTTTCAATTAAGCATTACCTATTTCTTTAATAGTTAAAATTTAAATAATCATCATATACATAGTGAAAATCATAATGTCCTTATTATGTGCTCAAATTGTTTCATAAATATCCTTGCAAAGCTCAGATCTCTCTTGCTAGAGTTCATGACTGTATCTATGAAAAGCAAACATTTCTCCTGCTAAAGGTCATGACCTTTAAACCTTCCAGTTTGTGAATCTTTTTTTTTTTTAAATTACACATGTTTATAGAAGACATTCCAATACGAGTTGTTTCCCTTCAGACAAGAATTTTTTTTAATTTTTTACTATATGTACATAATGAAAATCAATGAATCAAAGACCCCATGGGGGGGGGGGGGGAAGAGACAATTTTGACCCCTGGGCTATAATTTGAACAATCTTGTTAGAGGTCCAATAGACCTCTTGCAAAATATCTAAGCTCTAGGCCTTGTGGGTCTTTAAAAGTAGATGTTTATATTCTTCTTGTTTTTCTTATAATTTCTTTTCGTTGCAATGACAACCAGATTCTTGTATAGAATCAAATTCTTTGAACAAATTTGGAAGTCCTTTACCAAAAGAACAATCCTGCCAAATTTGGCTAATTTTGGACTAACCCTTTTTTAGAAGATTTTGTAACTTCACTATAAAGTTTAAATAACAAAAGATTTCGAAAATTTTCAGACATTAGCAGATTTTTTAGAGTAAGATATTTACAAGAATAAAAAAGATGCTAATTATGATAAATAAATATAAAGATACCCCAAAAATCGAAGAAACTGCCTTAGCCTTGACCGATTTTGCTTGCAACAGTTTGACCAACATTCTTCTCTTACAAAATTCCCTGACTTTTCCCTGACTTTTGCTTATTTTTCATATTTCCCTGACCAATTTCAAAATTCCCTGACTTTACCCTGACCTAGAAAAAAAATCATTTTTTCCTGACTTTTCCCTGACTGTTGGAACCCTGTAAAGTTAAGAATAATAACTTTAAAATATTGCTATGTATAATGTGTTGACAATATTAAAGGACATAAAACCTTATTTTAAACATTCTAAACTCTAGTTCTTTGGGTTTTTCAGAAGAGAATTTTTAAGGTTTTTACTATATACATATAAGGAAAATCAATGATCCCCGGGGCTGGCCAATTTTAACCCCAGGGCCCTTATTTGAACAAAAATGGTAGACACCCATTAGAAAATGTTTCATGCTAAATATCTTATTTCTAGCTCTTAAGTTTTTTTTAAAGGAATATCTTTTAAGCTTTTACTTATATACATAAAGGGTAAAACAATGACCCCCCTGGGGCAGGGCCAATTTTGACCCCAGGGCTTTTATTTGAACAAACTTGGTACACACCCATTAGAAGATATTCCATGCCTAATATCTAAGCTCTAGCTATTTGGGCTTTTTAAAAGAAGATTTTTTAAAAGTTTTTACTATATACAAAAAAGGAAAATCAATGACCCCCGGGGCGGGGCCAATTTTGACCCCAGGGTATTTATTTGAACAAACTTGGTAGACACTGACTAGATGATGTTTCATGCCAAATATTTAAGCTCTAGCTTTTTCGCTTTTCTAAAAGAAGATATTTTAAGGTTTTTTTTCGGTTGCCATGGCAACCAGAGTTTTGCTTGGAATTAAATTCTTTGAACAATATTTAAAGTTGATTACCAAAGGAACATTCCTGTGAAGTTTGGATGAAATTGGTTAGCGTTTATGAGGAGATGTCGTTTAAAGTAAAATTTTACAGACAGACGGACGGACGGATGGACGCCGGTCGAAAAGTGATCACAAAAGCTCACCATGTCACTTATGTGACAGGTTTGAGCTTAAAATTGATTTGTGTTTACTTAATACAATATAATTTATATTTTATAATATTGTTTAAAAGTAATATTGATGTGTATATTTGGTTTCTAATGATAACAAAATTTTATTTATTATCATGTTAAAAATAGATAAAGAAATACCTAAAGACGAAAAAAAATTCGCTGTCTATTTATAAATAAAGAGTGGAACAAAGTTACATGCCCCATTATGAAGAGTATCTAAAATATCATTTTTTATACTTAGTGAAAAGCAATTAGAATAAAGAATATTGGCACATAATCACAGGAATAGAAAACGGGGTAAGTGTGAGACAGGAATAAAAAGACTGTCAAGTATATGGACCAGGCACGGACATTGGAGAATGAATACCATTATGTATTAGTGTGTAATAAATATAGTGACGAAAAACAGGAACTTTTTCGAACTGTTAAATTCAAAGAAAAAATCTGTGCTAAATAATTTGACCTAATATTTATTTCGGTCATCAAAACTTTGAAATGCTTGCATTAACTTGTAAGGAAATAATTTATGGCTTATCCTCTACATTTGTAGATTACAGGTTTGTTTATCTTGTGAAGTATTAGTGTGTTTTTTTCTCTTTATTTTAACATCAACTTTTGTAATTTTGTGTTGTAAAATTGGGACTATATAAACTACATGTTTTATTGACCTATGTTTATATGAGTTGCATGTATGGAAGAGGTAAAGGTCAGTTCATGATTGCGTTTGACTAAGTGATATAGTCACGAGGGCTCTGCCCTCGCGACTATATCGCGCAGTCAAACGCCATTATGGACTAACCTATTTTACACAGGGTATACAGCTGTACCCATCAAACTATCACGTACACCAACACGATTTACTCATGTCTAAAGAAATGGTTTGATGGCAGGAAATACAACGTTATTTACGCGATAATGGTGGCCAGATAAACTTGTTTGGATAAACAAGAGGGCCATGATGGCCCTGAGGTCGCTCACCTGTATATAGCCCCCCCCACACCCCCCCAACGTTGCAGGGCCAATTTAACCCAGGGCTTTTATTTGCACAAACTTGGTAGACACCCATAAGAAGATGTTTCATGCTAAACATCTAAGCTCTAGCTCATTGGGCTTTTTAAAAGAAGATTTTTTTTAAAGTTTTACTATACACATATAGTTAAAAACAATGACACCCCTGGGGCAGGGCCAGTTTTGACCAAGGGCTTTTATTTGAACAAACTTTGTAGACACTTACTAGAAGATGTTTCATGCTTAATATCTAAACTCTAGCTATTTGGGTTTTTTCAAAGAAGATTTTCAAGTTTTTGCTAAACACATATAAAGAAAATCAATGACCCCCGGGGCGGGGCCAATTTTGACCCCAGGGCTTTTTATTTGAACAAACTTGGTAGACACCTATTAGAACATGTTTGATGCTCAATATCTTAGCCATAGCTTTTTGAGTTCTTTAAAAGAAGATTTTTTTTAAGTTTTTACTATATGCATATAGGGAAAATCAAATGACCCCCGGGGATGGGCCAATTTGACCCCAGGGCTTTTATTTGAACAAACTTGGTAGACACCTATTAGAACATGTTTGATGCTCAATATCTTAGCCATAGCTCTTTGAGTTCTTTAAAAGAAGATTTTTAAAGTTTTTACTATATGCATATAGGGAAAATCAATGACCCCCGGGGCGGGGCCAATTTTGACCCAGGGCTTTTATTTGAACAAACTTGGTAGACACCCCATTAGAACATGTTTCATGCTAAATATCTTAGCTCTAGCTCTTTGGGTTCTTTAAAAGAGATTTTTTAAGTTTTTACTATATGCATACAGGGAAAATCAATGACCCCCTGGGGCGGGGCCAATTTTGACCCCAGGGCTTTTATTTGAACAAACTTGGTAGACACCTATTAGAACATGTTTGAATGCTCAATATCTTAGCCATAGCTCTTTGAGTTCTTTAAAAAGAAATTTTTTTAATTTTTAACAATATGCATATAGGAAAATCAATAACCCCCGGGGCCGGGCCAATTTTGACCCCAGGGCTTTTATTTGAACAAAACTTGGTAGACACCCATTAGAACATGTTTCATGCTAAAATAATCTTAGCTCTAGCTCTTTGGGTTCTTTAAAAGAAGATTTTTTAAATTTTTGCTATATGCATATAGGGAAAATCAATGACCCCCGGGGCGGGGCCAATTTTGACCCCAGGGCTTTTATTTGAACAAACTTGGTAGACACTCACTAGAAGATATTTCATGCCAAATATCTAAGCTCTAGCTCTTATGGTTTTTTAAAAGAAGATATTTAAAGTTTTTTCTTTCGGTTGCCATGGCAACCAGAGTTCTGCATGGAATTAAATTCTTTGAACAATTTTTAAAGGTGACCACCAAAGGAACATTCCTGTGAAGTTTGGATGAAATTGGCTTAGTGGTTTATGAGGAGATGTCATTTAAAGTAAAAGTTTACGGACGGACGGACGACGGACGCCGGACGGACGCCGGACGAAAAGCGATCACAAAAGCTCACCCTGTCACTTTGTGACAGGTGAGCTAAAAAGACACCATGGCCTTTTTTGCTGTTAAGACAAAGTTTAGATTCTAGAATGAAGGAAGTCGCGGCAAAAGGGACAGGGATTCACAGAAAAAGGGCTGATCCAGTGACTATAGGCGGCGAGAACACACTGTGGGAAAATGTCTTTAGTGTCAACAGCACTCTGCTTGAGTTACGCAGTTTTTTGTTGTTTTTTTTTACAACTTCAAACTGTTTGGTTTGAGGGGGATGGACGAACACCATGCTTTATGCACAGATCAGTTTGAAATATCCGAGGATTCCATAGGAAAATATGTGTTGCTCAAGGGACGTATGTGTAAAAATGTTCACGGAGGGCTTGATAACCGAAAGATTGAGCCAAAGTGCATAAAACAATATGGAGATTCAGATAATCCAAGGTACGTACTTAAGTTATGAGATATTTTCAAAAAATGTCACTTTATTTCCTAGAGCAATATTTTTATTTTATAGTTTTCATGGCCAACTAAACAATTAAATATGCAAGATATTGATTCTTCTGCATTATGATAGCCGAAAACAAGGCAGCTTGTACAATATCCTTCCTGTTTCGTGTCTTTTAATCCAAGCTTCACTTAACAAATAAAATTATCAAATATTGAAGGTAAATATGTGAATACCGACATATTACTTTTTTAAGTAAGTACTCTTTTTTAAACTCTGCCAATCAAAAACTTATTTTACATCTACCTTTTGTAAACTTTTTATCTTAATAACTTTTGTCCTAAAATTTTAATAGTTCTGACAGTAGCGTGAAATAGAACAAAAATACAAACTGATCCCCGCAATTGATGGAATAATGCTAGTCCCCATAGTGTGATGGAATAATGCTAGTCCCCATAGTGTACAGTCATAGTGATGTCACAGTAATGGAGGTGCCACGAGTTTAACCGACATTTGTAAAATAAAATTTAGTTTAGAAGTTGGAAAGTTCTTCAGTATATTTACTTTCCGTATATACTGTTGCGCTATTGGTTTCAGAAACATGCAGATTCAGAGAGAATGATGGTTTTTCATAACAAGAGGGCCATGATGGTCCTGGGGTCGCTCACCTGTACATAGGCCCCCAGGGCGGGGCTAGTTTAAACCAAAGGGCTTTTATTTGAACAAACTTGGAAGACACCCATTAGAAGATGTTTCATGATGTTAAGTTTTTACTATACACAAATAATGAAAAACAATGACTTTTGCCTCCCCCTCCCCCTGGCAGGGCCAATTTTAATCCAAGGGCTTTTATTTGAACAAACTTGGTAAACATCAATTAGAACATGTTTCATGCTAAATATCTTAGCTCTAGCTCTTTGGGTGCTTTAAAAGAAGATTTTTAAGTTTTTACTCTTTGTATATAGGGAAAATCAATGACCCCTGGGGCGGGGCCAATTTTGACCCCAGGGCTTTTATTTGAACAAATTTGGTAGACACCCATTAGAAGATGTGTCATGCTAAATATCTTAGCTCTAGGGTTTTGGGTTCTTTAAAAGAAGATTTTTAAGTTTTTACTACATGTATATAGGGAAAATCAATGACCCCTAGGGCTGGGCCAATTTTGACCCCAGGGCTTTTATTTGAACAAACTTGGTAGACACTCATTAGAAGATGTTTCATGCTAAATATCTTAGCTCTAGCTCTTTGGGTTCTTTAAAAGAAATTATTTTAAGTTTTTACTATATGCATATAGGGAAAATCAATGACCCCCCGGGGCGGGGCCAATTTTGACCCCAGGGCTTTTATTTGAACAAACTTGGTAGACACTCATTAGAAGATGTTTCATGCTAAATATCTTAGCTCTAGCTCTTTGGGTTCTTTAATAGATTTTTTTTTTAATTTTTACTATATGCATATAGGGCAAATCAATGACCCCCTGGGGCGGGGCCAATTTTGACCCCAGGGCTTTTATTTGAACAAACTTGGTAGACATCCATTAGAACATGTTTCATGCCAAATATCTAAGCTCTAGCTCTTTGGGTTTTTTAGATGAAGATTTTTTAAGTTTTTACTATATGCATATAGGGAAAATCAATGACCCCCTGTGGCGGGGCCAATTTTGACCCCAGGACTTTTATTTGAACAATCTTGGTAGACACTCATTGGAAGATGTTTCATGCTTAATATCTTAGCTCTAGCTCTTTGGGTTCTTTAAAAGAAGATTTTTTTAAGTTATTACTATATGCATAAAGGGAAAATGAAAGACCCCCTGGGGCGAGGCCAATTTTGACCCCAGGGCTTTTATTTTTTATACAAACTTGGTAGACACTGATTAGAAGATGTTTCATGCTAAATATTTTAGCTCTAGCTCTTTGGGTTCTTTAAGAGAAATTTTTTTAAGTTTTTACTATATGCATATAGGGAAAATCAATGACCACCTGGGGCGGGGCCAATTTTGACCCAAGGGCTTTTATTTGAACAACTTTGGTAGACATCCATTAGAACATCCTGTATGAAAATTTTACACATACTTTGTACAGAATGAATACAGAGTCTGGTTAGGTTGCATACAGAATATCAAAATTCTGTACAAAACATACACATACACAGAATTTGCTTGAAGTCTGTTCAGGATTTACTATGGATTCTGTACATAGTCCTGCCCAAAACAGAAAAAAATACGGGCAGAATATTATGCAAATAGAATTTTCATTCTTAAGTTTTTAAAAACCAGCA
>NW_026853597.1:0-23582 GCF_026571515.1 Ruditapes philippinarum | reverse complement strand
GTTTATCATGCTTTTTATTGATATAGTTTATTGCTCGTTCCGATTTTCTTCAAAAATATGAAATTTGAATACTATATAGAGTTGTTGTATTCGTAGATATTTTTATAGCATTAACTTACAAAGAGCTAAAACGTAATTCACGATAAGAAAGAAAAGATAAGTTATACACGATAGAAAAGTTTTGAAGTAATTTGTAAATGAAAAATAATGTTAAAGAAATGTTTTGTAACTAATGATTGATAATTACCGAAAAAACAACAACAGCAACCCCCTCCCCCAAAAATACTAACTAACAAACAAACAAAAACAAACAAACAAAACAATTATTATACTATATGGTTAATGCAAACTTTAAAAGAAAAAGAAAGAGAAATAACAAGAATGCACTTAACATAATTAATATAATAAATTAAAATTATAAAGCAATTCCTCCTCTAATTGCTGTAATTATCAAGAGTACCGTGACTTTGAAATGCTTTGTTTTTCAATGAATATTCTATTCAACAAATATCGTTTTAACACAAGATTCATTTATCATTTTCTTTTTCGTTTTGCAATTGTATATAATTAGAATATTTAGCAAATAAGAAAATATAGTACATGATTATTCTAATTCCAGGTTTTTAAAAATAAAGCCAAAAAAAGCTTTGGTTTTATATCACTTTTAATTAGCCATTTTAACAATACATTCCAAAGATGTATGTTTGTTACAACTCAAAATATATCTTCTAAACTCTCTTTTCCCAACTTACGACTAATTTACGCCTTAATAGAATAATGTTGGTTGCAATATTTCTATGTAAAAGTCACATTACAAATGTTGAAAAGTATCATCCTGACGAATATCAAAAACATTTGACGTGTATATTTTTATTTTATTTAAACTGGTAT
This sequence comes from Ruditapes philippinarum, assembly GCF_026571515.1. Lineage (NCBI taxonomy): Eukaryota > Metazoa > Mollusca > Bivalvia > Venerida > Veneridae > Ruditapes > Ruditapes philippinarum. Next base: position 22,691 of record NW_026853597.1, on the reverse strand, counting down.
TTGAATTTGGTATTCAGTTCTTAAGCCTTTTTTTCTTTTTTAACATGTGTTCCTTTCTATTTAAGAGATGTGTTTCTTAGTTTTCTCTAAAAGCTCAAAGGTACTTGTCAATTAATACAGATTAATACAGATGACATTTTTTATCTTTTTTAACCCCGATAAAATTAAAAACTTTGTATAAGGAATATTATTATACTAAGTTTGTAACTGGCTTAAATGAATATTTTTGTATGAAAATCTTTTCCATGTATAAATATTTATTTCTTCATTGTTTAAAAGAGATGAGACTATTTTTATTTTTAAATTTGAGTTTTACCGAAGTATTTATTCGGATATATTGTATGGGTTGTGGTTTACACTGTTTCGATGACCTGTCTTAGACCCTTTTTCGTTTCTAATTCTCAGCATTATGTTAAAAATTGTCCCTCTGGTGACTAAGTTTAGTCATCAGCATGGCCATGGTTTCCTATACATCAAGTTATATCTCATACGCTTTTATAAATGTACAGCAAGTTAAAAACATATTTTAGTTAGTAACAAAAAAAGGTTCTTTTACTACTTTAAAACCCAACTTCATTATAAAAATCAGAACAAAGTCGCATTATAGGGTACCATGAATATCTTTTAAACCTGGCTTACATGTTAGAAGCGAAAACAAAACAAAAATATTATTCAGACCCGATCGTTTTACAACCGATGCTCGCAAAGTGTAAAACATTGAGCATCAGGGGGAGCATAAATATATAATAAGAACTCGGTTATTAATTAATGTATCACAACTGCCTTCCTATAATATTAAAACTTATATGATTTATTTCACTTCAATACACTGTAGTTTGATTTATTGCACTTCATAAACGACAAAGGAGATCATTGATGATAAGATCTTCTGATGTTTTATGTGGGACTGTTAGCTTTGAGTAAGGCCAGCAAATAAAAAAACAATCATGAACAAGCATTTACCCTTTCTGATTTTAACTTTTTAGTGTCCCAGACTGTTTTAAACAGCAAGAAAAATCAGCTGTAGCCCTTAATAAATCCAATTCTCTGATTTTCTGTGTCAAAAAGCTTGATTGTTTCTGTTTTTGTTTTGATAATGAATGGCATTTCCTGCTGAATAAGATTGTGTGTTGTGGAAAAGGCATGATTGTAAAGTACAACAGCGATAGAAATAATCTAGAAATATATGTCCAGTAGCAAAACTTATTTTTGCGACATTATGAACCGTGATTACTGCAATCTATTGAGGTTAGAATATGCACGCAAAAGCGAATATTTTTATAAAAGGTAAAATTCATTTTCTTTTCTCTTCAACCCCATTTTTTTCTGAAACATAGAACATTCAGACATTTTAAATCATGTTCAATTTTTTATATTTATGATCAACATCAAGCATTGTCTAATATTTCAAGTTTGCATACAACTTGCAAGTAAGGAACATGCTTTACTTTTATTTTTTTTTTTCTGTGTATGAAATTATTTTCCGCTTTTTAACAATACAAACACAACATTTAAGGCCTCAACAGACGGTAGGATTTTGAAATACAACACCAATTAAAACTAAGATGTACAGACAAATCTTAATGTGTGAAGGCTACTATTTTTGATTTCGGAAACCTTAAGTCTAGATGTAAGGGATAGGACATGTTCTAGTTTGAAAATCTTGTCGCACAGATTTTTACAGACCTCCCACAATGACAAGTAACAGATAACCAAATTATCTCCTGATAATGGGTGTAATGAATGAAATTCCAGAACAATTAGGGCTAAAAGGTAAACATAGTAGTAAGATGGGGTAAAAATGATGTTGAAAAATTCTTCAGGAGACCCAAAGTTGTGTTATGTTCGAATCCCAAATTATTCCGAAAATGATTATGTCATGGTATTGAATTGTTCTCTAATTAGGGGAGGGGAGGTAGTTTGTAGGCGGCCAGATAGCTTAGTCAGTAGAGCCTCAGTACGGTATTCCGAGGGTCCCAGGTTTGAGTCTCGGTCAGGCTTCACATTAAAAAAAATAAAAAAAAAAAAAAAAAAATATATATATGTAAAGGATCAATGTAAAGGGATCCTTTTTAGGGGAAACCTCAGATGATTCTTACAGTGTAGAATTACCGTCTGAATGCAAGTGTTGTATAGCTTTGAAAATTGTACATCTTATCTCTAATTAGTGCTGTACAACTAAATCCTACCGTCTGTTGAGGCCTTTAATTTGCAAAATAATGTTATGAAAGTATCGTCATATTTCATGTAATGTTTAATTTGCAGGCACGAAAATGAGATGATTAGTTATTTTACGTAAGGAGGCTTCAATGGATGCTAAAAATAATGATAAAATTCCACATGTCAACATCTGTTTATAACAAAATGTGTATGTCAGTAAAAGCATTGATTTTATATTTAATTGTAAAACAAAATAGAACAATAACCAAAATTAGGATGAAAACATCACTTAACAAAAAACACACAATCGGGCTCAGAACCTGACCCCCGCCTTGCAAGGCCCACTGTCAACTGTAAATCACGTTCATCCTTGTAACACCTATATGTCACCATTTCTAATCATTAAATGTTTTAAACGCAATTATCACTTAAATTGTCTTTTAAAAATCCATTTTACTCTTGGTTTCAACACCGTATTTAGATTTGATGGTAATGTTATTTGTTTGTTTTGTTTTTGCTTTGTTTTTACTCATGTAATTTGAATCAAACTAAGTTTATAATGTATATGCAACCTATAATTTAGATGTATATTGCACAGTAGAGCACTTGTTACTGGAAATTTATCATCGAACACATTTATATGTGGACCTTTTTTATTGTTATCCTATACTAATGCGGTAAAATGGGAAATCGATGACCTTTCCCTGCAACCATACTGATGCAATATTTTAATCATCTTTTCCCTCATTCCTCATAAAAACATTGTCACAATATTTGTTTTTGTTCGGTACTTTCTGCTCCAGATTTCAGACAAGTTATTGAGAAGTTTTCGTCAACTTTGTCTGTACCACACGGAATTAAATTCATTTGTGTCAGTTTTTAAGGATGGATAAAAACATACGAATCAGAATAAACTAGGATGTCAATGACATGCAGCAAGCAGGTTTGAAGATGTTTTATTTTTATAGAGATGGGACAAACATTCGTCAGTAAAAAAGCTTCCTGGTATTTTACTGTTTTCTTTTTAATTCTTTTCTGTAATCAAGTATCATCTTAACTATTTTATGACGTACTTAAACATTATCATCAGTCAGGTATCTTGTATGAATAAGACACTTATGAATGTTTGTTTGTTGTTTATTTTGTTAGCTTTGTTCTGTTATATGTCAAAATGACACTGTGAAAGTCATTTGGCGGCTTTCTTGTTGGTTGGAAAACAAAAAATTCAAACTCCCTTACGGAATTCGGAGCCACACTGGTTATTGGGCAAGTGATAAAAAAGCCCTGACCGTAACCATTGTGAGACCCCGAAATAATACAATTTTTTAATTAAATCGGATAATTTACAAGGAAAATGAAGTTTAAAAGTTGTATAACATCGGAAACATACAGTCAATATTCAAATATTATACAATCACACTACTTTTATTTTATCTATATTATGACCACATATATTAGAAATAAAGTGTTCCTCTTGTGGACCGCACAAATAAGGAAAAAGAAGAAGAAAAATCATTGACTTTTTAAAATGCACTGTTTCAGTAATATCCTGTTAAAGTGAAATACATAGTGCTTGAATCTTTAAAAGGTATACTTCCAATTGTCTGTATAAACTTAATAAGTTTGTATATTTCCTTAAATTTAAACAGGATGGCGCAAGCACGGTCTCATTGCTAAACGGTTAAAACCCATCGTAAAATAGTTAAAATAGATAGCTACATTATATTATGTTCCGGAACACTTTTTGCAAATGATATTCATATTAAGTGTAACATTATAGATACAATTTATGTTACAACTCCTTCGTGAATTTACCATAGTTACGATATTGTACATGTTTTATATAATAAGGGCTATTTTTAATCGCCTGCCCATTTTCTATCTCTAAAGAAGTTTTAAAAAGTATTTTATTTTGGTAACATATTTCTGTTTTCAAAAAAAACAAAACTTTTTGACCTTAAACATGTTAAAGATGAACTTTTGCTCTTTTACAATTGGTACAAATGTAGTGAAAGTATTTTTTAAAGAAATCAAATTACGAATTTGTTTTATGATTATCATTCTACCTTTATGATACATTACTGCATGGTAAGCGCTTCTGTTTAACATTTTTAACATCTGCCATGTCATGCTTTAAATTCATTATTAGGCATTATTAAGCAAGAAGCACACGTTTGATTTATGGGGCATAATGTGCTTTTTAACTTTGACACAATAACTAAATAACGAATGTTTGAATAAAATATAATTATGTATAATAAGGATAGGTTCTGAGATGATAATTATAAGAAGTGCGGTTAACAGTATCTAATTAATGACATAGTGCTACAACAGCTTCGAAATACGATCTACTAACAAGCCATCCAGTAAGACGTCTGAGGGTAATCAAGGTTTAGTTATGCACAAGTAGAATACATGCAATGCTTATTATTTTTTGTTCTTTACAAAAGCTTTTTTAAACATATGAACTATAATTATTTGTGCCTGTTAAGATGTACAGAGCATTATTCTAATATATGACATGCAATAAATCCGATATAAAAACAGGTTATAGGAATAAAGGAAAAATCAAGAACAATGGCAGTTTTTAACTAATTCATAACAAGTGATTTATTTATAAAGCTATTTTTTTGTGTGATTAGGGTCAGTATTTTGATGACTTCAAGATCGCGTAATGTGCATGAAAGTTATATTTTTGTTTAATTGAGAGATAAAAATATTGAAACATCATTTGATATTTCTATCATTGTCGTAGCATTAAGTATCGCTTTTACGAGTGAAATAAAATAATTTGATATACAGTGTATCATGCAAACTAAGCAATTGTTCTATTATACGTATTCCATTAAATTTCAGTCCTATTATTTGCTTTTGGGAATATTAGATGAATTTACATTCTTATCCAACAAGCAAATTAGTAACGATTTTGATGTACAAATTTGTGAAACGCAAGTTGTGTTTTAGCGATACAATATGTGTAACTTGTGCCTATGAACAGAGCCAGGAACATTTACAATTTCGCTTGTCGTTTTGCGCGTTTTTATATCACTCAATGACATATTTATAAAATATGATAACATATATGACATTTGGTTTGTTTTCCTTATTGTTTTAACAAAAATCATATTTTGGAATTAGTAAATAGCTTATATCGCAAAATTATAAGTTTAAAAGAAAAAACCCTAGAATGTTAATGCTTGTTAATTGAAAGTTTCAAAAAATGTATAGAGGATAGGATATTGTTACTTGTTAAATTAATATACTCTTTATATACCTAAGTGTCAACCTAGGACAAACACTAGCATACGTATATTAATAACTTCACTTTGTTTCCAGAATTTTAATAACATTTATTTATGGTTTTAATTGTTGGCTTTTGTATTAGATTTTATGTTCAGATTAACTTTTTTGCCTGAAATGAATGAAGAAATCTTTTAAACAAAGATATATGGAAGTTATAAAAACGAATCTACCCGTGTATAATAGTTCAGTTATAATCTTTCTCTCTTCTAAATGAAAAAAAATGTTTATTTCATTACAGTTGACATTGATTTATTACATTTCTTAAACATGTGGCATTTTGTCATAGGTTCGTATCAGCGTGAATAAGCATTCTTTTCTGAGTCAATATCTTAAACATTTAAAACATGAAGTATGTGTAGCATTTTCCAACTGTATTTGAAATGTCAGTCATCAAATATCAGAGTCTAAACATATCTTGGTTATTTAAAGCTTTCTCAAATTCAAATTGTTATGCTGGATTGAAAAGTGCTGATGGTTTATTACTTGAACATATTATACATATTAATATTTCTTGTGAAATATAAAGCTAAATATATAGCTTCTTAATTAATTGTATACCATGCAAGACAAAGCCAATGCAGCTTAAGTAACCTATCAAATTACCTGTAAGTGAAATCATTAAAATGTATGTCAAAGAGAGATGGCAAGCCGAAATATTAATTGACAGTACACATATTCATTAATATACATACATCATATCTTTCAATTAATATTTGTTAAAATGCTTATTTCTAATTTGTTCAAATGCTTGTTTCTTGTTAAGCATGGATAAGCTGAGCAGTGTTATTAATTACACGAGACTGTTCAAGGCAACCTATAGTTTCAGCAAGAATAAAGAATAACAAAACACCGTTTTATAGGAATGTCTTATATTGTCCTAACCAGTAAGATAACCATTTGTTTTGGCATACGTTTTTTTCTTCAATTTTACAATTTCGTAATTTTTCTATTTGTATAAAAGGTACAGTGTGTTCTAAATGACATATTTCTAGATACAAAACTCGTTTTTCTCTTTTATTGATAAAGTTCTTTTTTCCGCAATAATGACTACAAAGAATTGTTTTTGTTTGCGCAGCGTTCGCGTAAACGTTGAATGCTTGACGTAAAGTCTGACTTTATTTTTTTCAATTTTCAGTGTGATTTACAATTATAGCAATTTATTGAAACAAATAAATATCCTCTATTAAACAGGAGTTACACTGAAGTGCTTAAATGCATTTCAATGTTGAGTTTCGCATTAAATGTTATCTAATGCCGTTATATAAAAGGTTAGACGATATCGGAATAATATATTACTCAAAGTTCAATCTTTGACACCTTCTGAGATCATTTATGTTGAAGTGTATTCAGCAAATAAACAAAATTGATAAGTGTAATTATTTTTACGCGAAGTGACGATATTTTGCGTGATGAGGTAAAAATGTGAAGTAGTATTTCTTATTTGTGTCTTTATTTTACTCTTCCTTTTATGATATGATACATTGTGGCACATGATTGATAATATAATACCATTATTTAGGCATCAATATCTTGCACTTGACATGTCGGAAATTCTTTATTGCTGCCTTTTCTTGGCATTCATTTTTCTACATTAACTTGCAGGCTTTCTAAATATCACTTATGCCTTTTAAGAAAGGTCACTTTCATCCCGTGCTGTCAAGTCAAGAACATTCATCAAAGGCATGTTTTTATAAGCATTGTTATATTGTTTTCTGAATATTATATTGATAGTGCTGCATATTTCAAAAATTAGTGGAAATAAATTTAGCACGATTTTTATTGAAGCACATTCATACTCAGTTTCTCGTGACTGTCAATTGGCATGTCGAATTGTTAAACAAATTATTACTATGAGTATTTTATATCTCAAATAACACAATTCTGAGACGATCCTTTATTTTAATGAAAAAATACATTTAAGTTTTGTTCATTTAGGTTCAATGCATTAACCATTTGTTGTTTGCTTGAATTATTTCTAAATAAAAAGTTTCATTGAAGTAATATTTAGAATACATGACATATTTCTTTAGTATTTTATACTATCATACTATATAATGATCAAAGAAACGCAATTTTTATAGTTATTTTTTTATTTACTGATCTAGTCACAGTTGAAAATTTGTATTGTTTTTTGAAAATTGACTGAATGTACATGTTATCAATATACATATCCTTTTTGAATTGTTTGATCATGTTCTTCTGTTAAAAATTTCATGTCTGTACTTCTTGCATTGTGAATGGCTATGTATGTATGTAAACACATATTATGCTAATAAACTATATGTTATGTTATGTTATTTATGAGTTTTTTTATTATATATCCAGGCTTTTTGCTATTTCACAAAGAGCCACAATTCAGCCGAAATCCGTGTCTGATTTATGAGTCTTGGAAAGTAACTGCCAATCAGAATATCGAGAACATGAATTAAATTTCAAGTAAAAAAAATGTTGAAAATGTTGAACAATGGCAAAAAACAATCGTTGATTGCTAGTTGTCCTCCGAGCAATTATGCAGTTAGTTCATAGATGTGCTAATTTTACATTACTAACTTTATTTGGTTGTCATTTCCAAAGTGCGCTACATGCTATCACATCAATACTTAGAAAATAACGAATTATGCACTCAAAAAAGAAAAATCTTGAGAATTCGTATGTGATAAAGAAATGTTTAATTCAATTCATCATTAGGAAAATATGTGTACTTCGTAGATAAACATTGAAATCATGTTTTTGTTTCATCGTACTTACAGTTTGGTTGTTGAGACACAAAACTATGTGACACCTAGCATAAAACGTTTTAGTAACATGAGTAATCAGTGTTCGGTTTGGATTGGCGGCGCGGCCAAAGGGCATACGCTTCGGACAAGTAATTGAACGATCGCTAGCGAGTTTTAAACCCACCAGGAACAGTCCTTTGTTTCTTTCATCGATAATCTTTACTCTCACTGTTCAGTTCTGTTTGGTTACAGAATCTGTGTCGAACGTGTGTCTATAAGGTAAGAGTTTCCTAGCCACACAATCGTCGGTTATCGTCATTAAATAAAACTTAAAACTTATCCTGTTTTGATTGTGTATTCAACTTCAGTAGTTTTACTTTGTAAATAAATCTATACAACTTAGTAAATGTATTTATGAAAACATGTTTCAATGAATATAAATCAAACAATAGCGGAACTTTACAATACACTTAGTTGACAAGTGAAACATTCGAAGGGAAACGTCGTGTTATGTAGCATGTACGTGACCTCAATTCATGTTGTGATTCACGTAAAAGCTATCTACACATTTATCATTTAATCCAAGTAGAGAGCCGTGCATGTATTGTAATTTGAAGGTTCGAGTTTATTACAAAGTACTAACGCAATTACTTTTGGTTTATTGACAAACATTCGTAGATAAATACATTCAACTTATGATGTATATGCATTGATTTTCTTGTGCCGCCTTTTACATCGTACATATCTTTCTCGTTCAATGCATACAATACAATTTATAGTGTATTTTATTTCTTTAATATATTCCTACAAGTGTTCATGTCAAATTAATTGCATGTTATATCTTAACAATATGCGCTGGAACATTTGTCAGACAGTAATAATTTATTCCAATATTTCTAATAAATATCTTTAGCTGCAATTAATGCGGAGCTTTTTGCATTTTAATCGTTCATAAAAAAATCTCAGATTTAGCTTGATGTCACATTAAACAAATTAGAGCAAATTCATGCAAGGAAGGCAAGGCTAATAAATATTTCATTTGATAACTTTGTGCACTTTTCGTCAATTTACATATTGAAAGTATATCCTATCTGAGAGGATGTTAATGTCTATTTTTGTCTCCCCTATTTGCATGTGTTTAAAATCATACTGTGTATACGACACGAAAAATATTATTTCATTCTGAGCATATATGTTAACTTTATAATTATTCAAAAACTAAATCACAACGATCAATTTAAGGAACCTTGTAATACACAATATAAAATTTGTGTCCGCAACATGAAGCTCTTTACTATACGTCTAAGAATGATTGACTACAAATCGTTTTTTTGTTGATCAAAAACATTATTTTGCAAGTTGGATACGTTACACATGTTCTGTATCTTATCTACATAATTTTGCTCTTGACCGTCTGTTTGCCGCGGGTAAAAAAGTGTTTCTGTAATTTAAATACCAAACCCAACACATTACCTTATAAGTGCAAAAGGTAAAAGTGTAAGGTTGATATATCATTCGACATAAATTACTGGCTTTATTGTTTGAGTATCATGTAAATTTTAGAAGCAAAGTTGCAATCACATTGCAACCTTGAATTGAATTTGTTGCTTTATAGAATAGGTGTATGAAAATTATACTAAATGTATGTTATTAACTCTCTCTTTAATTCATGTCGTTTCCATTTGAGATAATAATGTTATGTTCTTTTCATTTTTATTAACTATGGCATTGAGTTATTATATTTCTTAAACAAGTGACATTGTTCACTTAATTCACTTTCCAATATTCCTTATAAATATTTTAAGTATAAGCTTGGGTAACATTTAACCGTGGAATATGGTTTGAATTTTCAATGTTTAATTATATTCATAACATAACGGAGACGGATATTGTTGTCATTCTCTAAATTAGTTGCTTGTTTGAAACAAATTGATTGTCTACTCAACATGATCAAATGTCAATATTTATTTCTAACACATTGGCCCAATAAATAAAATGTTTGTTTTGTTTTATGGTTCTATAACGTATTTGTTGAATAATAAATAAATAAGATTTTTTTTTGCTGGGATTATAGATTTTACTAAGAACTCCTCTCATTAAGTTAGATATATTACTTGGTTTAATCATAAATAGATATTGTATTAGAGATAAAATGTTAGACATAATAAAACCAATGTATTAAAGTGTAAAGATACTGTTTATCGCATGTTCTTGTTTGTATAACTTAATTTCATAGCACTTATAGCTCGATTTTATATTTTTGCAGAATTTAAATTTTAGAAGTGTTTAGATTGTATAAATTATACTGAAAAGAAAATATAGAACTGAACTATCTCGGCTTAGTGTTTCCTAACAAAGACTTGAACGTGGAATAAACAAAGAACTATACATTTGATGAAAGAAAATGTGAAAATTGTTTAATTTTAGAAGACGAATTTCTCTTAAATCCTGAATATTCCATATTATACTGAATAACGCAAAAAGTGCATGTACACGTAAACAGCATTTTTGGTTAAACCGAATAGACTAAAATATATTACAGTAGTGAATTAAGGAAACAAATAAAAATACGAAACGTATAAATGCATATTTTAAATCATGTAAATTTTTTGTCCAATAAGCATACTGCAAAGGGTGTACATATACGTTATATGCACATATTTGTTATTTTTGTTGTTGTAGATCATTTTTCATTTTTGTTTTGGTATATCCTTTTAATACTTTAAGTTTTTTGTTGCTTTTTTGGGTATGTGTGTGTGTTTTTTTTTGTATATCCTTATTTTCAGGATTGTAACTGTCCTAAGAATAAACTTATTAATAATATTATGATATCTTGAGATGATGAGGTGATTGTGTTTATAAATTGTATCATTAAATGTTGGCATAAAATGTCTTGCATTGACTATTTCATTATATAATATGATAATTTGGTGTACGCACTGTGTACGCATGGTTATACTGCTAGGACATATTTTGGAAATTAGCCCCTAACTCTCTTTCAAATTATAAAGTCAGAAAATAACTCTATCGGCACATAACACTTTACGTCATTTCTTTCGTCTTATAAACTGATGAAGTTGTCTGGCCATACTTTTATTACTGACAGAACACATAGACTATATTTTTGTAAAATGTGATTTTGTTTCAGTAATAACTACATTTCAAACATAAATTGTATAGTGCCAACTGGCTGGCGAAATATTCTTAGTGCTTTACACGGTAGTGGTCGTGGCAACGTAAGATTATTTATTATTTATTTATCATAACGTTACGATATCTAACAGGACCGATATGTTAATTGATAGTTATTGTCCAAATATGCATTTATTGTAACAATGTCTTGACTAATTATATAAGTTAGAATTTAAACATGGAATATATATGACTACTGGGTCCCATGAGAAAATGTTAGCTGAAAGCTAAATGTTAACGTTTTTATAAATTCTACAAAACAAAATTTACACAATTAAAGAAATGTTTTATTGGTTATGAGCTGACAACCAAAGCAAGTCAATTCGGTAAAATCAAATGCATTTGACAAGATGAACGTGTTTTGCTTGCTATTAACACCAGAAAATGGTCTGCTTGTCAACTTATAAAATATTTGTTGTTTTTGTTTTTGTTGTTTCCAGTGGATTGAAAATTTGTGTCTCCACGTTAGAGATGCAATGTTCAGAATTTCTTATTTATTGGGGAAATCTCATAAATCTATACAATGTTATATAGGAAATCAAAACACATTTAATTAACAATTTCCTAAAAGAACTGTGTATCTCTAAGATTTGAAATATCATCGCTTGAAAACTGTAATGTTCTATCTTCAAATTTTCCAAAAACATATTAAATACAGAATGTTTTCCGTAATAGACTGTTCTATCTCCTTGGCATGTTAAATTAGTGTTTTAGAGCTTCATGAATAAATTACAACGAAACCATCATGTTCTATCTCCACAAAATAAGTATGTCTCGATAAATGTCAAGTATGTCTTGACCTTTGGGATATATGCAACATACTGTTCTAAATCCAATATTATCGTATCAAAACATAGAATTAAATCATGTGATAGCAAAACTCCCGCCATGTTGTACGAAACATTTTGAGTTAGCTGGTTTGCTGTTTATTTCATATATTAATACTAATTGTAAGTTTTGAATGATATTATGTATTAATTTCATTGATTCCCTCTAATCATTGACATTTTGATATATAATCCTGTAAATAAACGACATGTGATTAAACAGCAAGCACAATTGATCATGATTTGCAAGTACTTTCGGGATAGAAACTACTGTGATCATACAATTTTATCAAACAAATTCGTAAACAGGAAACGTTTATATGTTCAAAAGGTTCTTTAATCAAAGGCACATTATGTCTCAGAAACCAATTATTTAACTTTATAACAGACACATATGAGTTTTAAAAAACTGTAAGTAATGATAAACAGCATGCTAGATGATTTTCGCCTGAACTATATACTTATGAATGAGAAATTATTTATAGTAAAAGTAGCAAAATATCAACAGAGTAGTAATTTGACTTTCATTCAACTGTAACTGTTGTCATTGCCAATAAGAAACAAAAGCATAATATGGTTTAGGTAACTGACCATTGCGGAACATTTTATGGAAACTATAACAGAACTCGAAATATCAGGCTTTTGAGAGATAAAGATAAAACCATTTCTGGGGCATAAAAGGCATTTAAGAAAATTTATTGATATTTTACTTTTACATATAATATATGTTTGAGAATGCATGAATGTTTTATAACTAATAGATTACTTTTACGTAAAAACATTTTATACCATAGTCAGAAGGAAGAAACATATTCTTATAGGTATATTTTTGTACTTGTAATTTGTCTTTCAATTTCAAAATGTATATTTATATAGCATTATGTTTGTAATGTTTTGTACACGAACAATCCTTAACTTTGTTTTTAAAAATAAGTCATGCTTGCTTCTACCTTGAAGGTCTTTTCTAGCAGATATGTTCACTGCCTACTTAAGTTATAGCAACATTTTTTTCATACCTACAATTAGATGAACGGCTTACCATCACAAACAGACGAGGAAAGTGCATTACAAATAATTACTACTATTTCATATTTTCGGACGGAATTTGAATTTGACCATCTTTTGAATTTTAATGAAAAAAAATTCTTGCAAGATTTTTTCAAGCATTCTAGAAGATTTGAAAGTTTTTCTGTTCCCGTTTGCGGCTACAGCTTTCTTTTTCAGACATTGAATCACTTTGAATGTATTGAATTATAATGGCTAAAGTTATAAAATAGATAAAAATGTCTACACAATTTATGTGGGTATTTTATCTTTATTTACTTTATTACTTGTTTAAATGTCATTTAACAATGTAATGGATTTAAGGATTTTAATAAAATTTCAAATGTCATAATTCATGTAATTAGAAATATATTGTCCTAGAAATAGTGTGGTGTCAAAAACGAGTAATCAAGGGATTATTAGCCTAGAGCTTTTTTGTCAGCCTTTTAAAGATAAAACATTATGTTTAATGTGACATAATTCAATTCAACGTAAAAGACATAATGTTTTAAGTCACATTGAACACTTTGATTTTAACAATATTTTGAAAACAAAAGTTACGAGGACTGTTCTATCTTCAATTTTTAGGGTTTTAAGCAGGGAAATATTAAAATCCACATATCTTCAATGGTATTGAGATGTCCTCCCGACAACAAGTATAGTAGTTTCTTAATTTTCAAAATCAGATAACAAGAAAACAAGAGGGTCAAGATGGCCCTATATCGCTCATCTGACATATCAGACTCATCCTAACAATTACCTAGACAAGCATTCTGACCAAGTTTCATGACAGGTGAGTCAAAAATGTGACCACAAGTATTAAACATATTTGAGCAGTGTGACCTAGTTTTTAACCACAGGTGACCCATATTCAAACTTTACCTAGAAATCATCAAAACTTACTTTTAGACAAATTTCCAGGATATTTGGATTAAAACAGTAGCAAGTAAAAAAATGTGACCACTAGAGTGTTAACACCATTTTTCTATTTTTAGCTCCTGTGAACTAGTTTTTCACCCGAGATGACCCATGAGAAATCTATTCCGAGCAATTACCTAGACAAGCATCCTGATCCAGTTTGATGACGATTGAGAAAAAAAATGTGACCACTAGAGTGTTAACAAGGTTTTTCTGAACTGAATATAATGGGTTAGAAGGAACACAGAAAAAAATCCAACCAGTGAGACAACGTATTTCAGTTTTTACGTTTTGTTTAATGTATTTCTCAATTCAAATATCATTACTTTCCAACATTGGAAATGCCATGATGGTAATAATTTTTAAATCACAATTGTACTTTAATTAAGCTTTCTGGTAGGGTCAGCTAGAAAAAAAAGGTGGTTGTTTTCCAAAATGCATTTATTCGTTATAAGTAATCACCTAAAAACATCTTTCATCACTATTTCAATTCTTTTGCTTGCTTTTGCTGTCACTTTTGATAAATGTGACGTCAAATCACACACTGATCAGGCTTTGTCCTCGATTTTGTCTACAAAAATGACTGCTGCGTCGAAGAAACACCAGGCTAACAACACTATTCATAAAACGGTTGTACGACGCTGTCGCAAAATTTACGACACTGCTTATAAAATATATGTTGTTCAACGGTATATAGGCGTCATCTTTTTGTGTAGTACGGGTCTCATTCCTAGCGCTGCAATATAAAACAGTCGATTTTTTTTCTTTTTCTCCTTGAGCATAAAATAAAAATATAAAAAGTGTCTGCTTTTAATGAATACGAATATTAAGGTTTCTTCAAACGTTGACATTATAACATAGCATCTCAGCTATAATGTGGTTTTGTTTAGCGTTTTTCTCACGTCTATTTGTTCATGAATTGAGGTAAATGTAACTGAACATGTGTCGCAAAATCAGGGTGCATCGCAAATGTGTTACCGTGGATATAGAATATAATGGCTAGATTGTAATTTTACTATAATTATTATTAATATAATATATAATATTCTATAAAATGTTCCGATTCATTCCAAAAAATGGTTTATTCACTGACAGTTTAAACCATTTGTGTTTTGCAGCACAATATTTTAGGTTATTTTAGATGTAACGTATCTCATATCGAAGTAAGATAATGCCCATATTCTTTACTTTTCAGTGTGATATATACACGTTCAAGTGAAGTTTTCAGTTACATATTAATTCATTATTGTTATTTGTCACATATGTTTATTACACTTTTAAAAATCATATTTAGAATAAACAAGTACGCTCATTTTAAATTATATGAGACAAGGTTTCTACAGCTATTTAGTATCTTATAAAAGAAGAATGAGAACACTTCAGTGTTACCTTTATTAAAGAAATATATCATTTCCCATTAAAACTTAGAATATAATTATATGTAATATCAAAGAGTTGAAATGATAGTCAAACCAACATATTGTGTGTTTAGCTTACCTGAGCACAACTTGCTCATGGTGAGCTACCATGATCCCCCTCCGTCCGTCGTCTGTCGTCGTGCGTCGTCAACAATTTCTTTAAACAACATCTCCTCTGAAACCTACGACTGCCCAGTAACCAAACTTTACAGGAGTGATCCTATGGTGGTGGCCAAGGTTGTTCAAATGGTTTCGGTCTGTTGCATAAGTTGGTCATGGGACCAGAAAAGGTGTTTCTAAATGCAAATTTAAAAATCCCATTGTCTGAAAATACAAGGCCCAGAACTATAATATTTAGTTTATGATATTAACTTTAGATCCTCTACCAAGACCGTTCAACTTTGGTCCCTATTGTCAAAATTGGCCCCGATACGGGGGTCATTTGTTTTCCTTGCATGTATAAAGTAAATCCCTCTCCTCTGAACTGGCAAAAGCTAGAGGTTAGATATTTGGCATGAAGCATTGAGTACTGAAGCTTTACCAAGATTGTTCAAGTTATAACTCTGGTGTCAAAATTGGCCTCGACCCGGGGTCAAAGGTTTGTTGCTTGTTGCTGGGTCATGTGGGGGTTGCGTTCATTAAACGCCGCCTTTCCTTGTTGATCTTGTTTATCATATTTCCTTAAATGTATATTGCAAAAAAATAAAATAACTTCTCGTCTGAAGGTACAAGGCTTAAAGGTTTGATATTTGATATACTTTAACATTTACATGTTTAAAAGTTTTAATAAATCAAAATGTAACAGTTTCTGAGCTTTGTTTAGGAAGCGAATATATTTGCCTTTTACATAAACTTGATTCTGACGAAATGTGAAATTTACGTCTGACAATAACTATAAATATGTAGACAGTATTGTGTACGGACTTTTATGGCTGCACGCCTGAAACTCAAGCAAATCTAAAGTTGAAAGAAAATTTATCTCTAATGTACATATGAATGTTGCAATGATAGCCATTATATTCACATACAATACACAAGAAAAAGGTGGGAAGTGTTGAGAGGAAAATGCATTTGTAACCATTACTCCTTTCTTAACGGGAGTTAATATAGAAATGCCTCTTTATATAATCCAAGTGAAGGGATAGTAATGACAATACAGGGTCAGTTATAAGACTGTTAATCAGGCATTGACGTCTTTAATTATTTTTGATAAATAATTAGGATAGATCGATAATTTTTTCAATAACTGTATTTCTTTTGTAGTTGAAAATCCGGTTTCTTGACAGCTTTAAGAAAGTTGTTTATCCTTGTCATGACCACCGAGATGCAAGTTGAGGTTTACGAGACTGAGTGTACGAATTGTTGATGAAGCAAAAGATGACGGTTAGTAAAAGCAAAGTTGAGGATGATCCTACTTGATTATAAACGAAGCCTTTGCGAAATTTTACAGCTACATTATTATATATTAATCAAAACATAACATTGATGATCTTGCTTTAGTACTATCCTCGTACCGACTAATTAGTGTGCGTTTTGAAATGGAGGCTGAAAATACACACCTTTTCAAACATTGATTTTATGATGCTGTTTCGTTGTAAAATATGCTTTAGCTGCTTAATAAACTAGACGGCATTGAGACAATAAGTAACATATAGTTTTAATGTATTTGATTTCACAACCGAGCCTGAATTTATATAATCAAACAGATTGTTTGATTCTTTTCTTTCGGTTCATTTCAAGCTCATTTTTACTAAAAATGATTTCATACCACGATTTTTTTATTTCAAAACTGCACCATTTAAAAAGAGAAACGTGTGTTTTGTGAAATAAAGATTTTTAATTTAATGTCATTTAATTTATTTTAAACTAAAGAAAAAAATATTAAAGAAAAGAAATGTTAACTATGAAAAATATGATTTACCTGATTTCTTCAAACATGATTATATTAACATGTATCTACATAGTATTATATTATGATTTATATTTTTGCTGAAAGACCAAAAGAGGAACTATTTTAATATCAGGTTTAAATGAGAGTTGAGTCTTTGCCCTGTCCTGTTTTTGTTTGGGGTCTGCCTGGGCTCCTTGCCATTGGTTCTTGTTGCTGGGTCATATGGGGGTTGCGTTCATTGAACGCCGCCTTTTCTTGTTGATCTTTTTTTATCATATTTGAAGTATAATTACGTCAATGTTGAAATCAGTATATACAATTACACAGCATTTAGTCTATTTTGTTATCTCAGAAAGCACATTTAATGTTCATCATCATTTGCCGACAAATGGTATCGCTCGAATTTCAAAAATAAAATGCCCTTCTTTCTCGTATAGACAAGGTAACTGTGTCCCTTATTCGTGAATTCGATTGCTTAACTTAATAATCAAGAGTTTTAAACGAATGCATAAACTAAATGTAGCAGCCCTCCCCCCTCATTAAACGATGGCATTGGTTCAATTATATGCAAGAACAAGGTAAACGTTTCTTCAACGGAAACTAATTTCTATAGAGGGTACGTTTTGTTCATAATTCTATGGAGATACTATAATAGAAGAAATCATTTGAACTAACATAAATAAATCATAAATGATGGTAAACATTAAATTTCATCAATTAATGAACATAGATAGGTACGAGGTAAGGGTTCGCTCCTCTTTTTACATTGTTAAGGATTTCACACTGAAGTGTCCTCAAACTCTCTGCGCCAAAATGTTACGGGGAAGGTCTAAAGGTGATATCACAAAACGACATCCTACATTTTCACAGAAAATTAAAGAGATTCAACGGTACTCGATGTAAATAGTATGCACTCTGTCACCAGTCTCATCTTAAATATTTATATATTGACTGACGTAACTGTGCTCCCTAAACACCACTTATCGTATTGTATCATCATTCCATAGGCTGGAAGTGTTCAATCGGGGTCATATAAGGTTAAAAGCTAAGTAGATTTCTTTCCCTACCGGTCGGTTCCTTTTGAGTTCTTAATTGTTAAAATTACCCTTAAAATCATTTACTTAGATACTTAGATGTGAAGCTCAAGCATTAGCCGACTTAAAAGTATGAACAATCCGCGATGTGTCTTTGTTTGGCTCTTTCACTGTACTTGATTACTAAGCATATTTTCAATGGATCCACATAACGACTATTGTGAGCTAGATTTTTGTTTATTTATTTTCATTAATTAATTTCAAGCTAAATTTAAGCTGTGACAGAGAGAGAGACCAGCTGAAGTATATAGAACCTAAACTAAATGCTAGCAATTTTAAGGTTATGACCAACTGTTATTAGATAGACACGTCGTGATGTAGATCGGTGCAATTCAACCTTGTGACCCCGATCCTCACCGAGTACAGTCTTGCTTTTGATACCAAAGCAATTACTTTTCAATAAATCTCAACACATATACTTATCATATAAAACCTTAAAGGTCAGTGGCCATTATAATCACGTACCGATTTCAATGTGTGATCATGTAGAACAAACTTAAGTTAGTTTATTTATCTTACAATTAAATCATTAAATTATCTTAATTGCCTTTTATATAATAAAATGATAATGACAATCGAAAACCATATTACCATTTCATCCTTGACAAAGCTTAGAGAATTATTACAGTCAATCTAAAACTGCCTAAAACAACAACGTAAAATAAAATAAAAGCGATATTGCGTCGATTATCGGCAAAAACAATAAGTTATGTTGATGCCGCATTTAGTAGCCTTTAAGAGTTTCTTTAATAACAATATTGGTTTTCATACATAGAAAAATGTGAAAAATACAGATCTCAAACAAAGTGAAAATAAACAATGAAATAGTTCCACAGTTTGATATCAACTAGCCATGACAAAAAATTGGAAGCATAGGAACTCTGACGCCACGTTACGCCGATATTAGCGGTATCTGATAACAAGAATTTAACAATAATAAGAATCAACTATACCAAAGGACCAACAATTCGAACAATACTGAGATAACGTTCGAGGAACCTTTCAAAGCTCAATGTTGTTTGACGACTTTCACAATTATTATGTACATAACTCAAATGCAAAAACTCATACATGATATTGTTTATAATATATAATTGTTTCTTTTGACATGTTTGACTTCAATAGTACTTTTTAATAAAATAGACATTTCCTCAATTGAACACAAAGATTTTTAAGTCTATCCTTTATGATACCGATCAGTTATTGGCGGTGATTTTCAGACTGAATGAATCTCTATAGGGTATCATTGCAAATGGATTTCTATCAAGAATATCCTTCTTTAGAGAAATGGTTTATTAACAAAAAGGTTTTGGGGCCATCATATTATTATATCAATGTAATGTAAAATAGTTGAAAATTGTTTCGCCTTTCAACTAAACCTTTTTATAAAATGTGAAGAGTCATAAACGTGTCTGCGTTAAGGAAGAAAATGTAATGGATTTGCAGAACTTTATTTGTTGTCTGTCTTTAATTAGTAGACATAAATTTTGATATATTGATATTGACAAAATATTCTTGATTTATCTTGAAATATATTTCCTGCTGACTGATTAAAAAGACGAACTTCTTATGTTTGTAATAAATATTTTATCTGTCGTGGTTGAAAAAAAATCTGTCTACAAAGTAATATTTGTGAATATGAAACACTCCATTACAAAGATGTTAAACGAATATCTGTGATAGTCATTATTGACGCATAAGATATTTGTCTTATATTAAATATATTTTTGCATGATTAATTTAAAACGGTTAACTGGCTTTATTGATACTTTCCAACAAATGCTTGTATGTAACAGATGCCAATGTTGCGTTGACATTTTATGATTATAATTATTACAGGCTTGTATGCATAATGTGCTACAAACCTTAAACTCGATAACTTTTGGTTTTGAAGCAGCTTACGACTTGCATGATAAATCAAAACAAGAGGGTCATGATGACCCTGAGTCGCTCACCAGAAACAACTGCTTTTCAGTGTTGGAATGTCAATATATTCTAATATTAAATTTGAGCACATAATATGTTTAAACAATACATTGAAGAAATGCCATGACCTGGGGTATTGAAGCTTAAGCTTAAACGGGGCTTATCAAATTAATATGAGCAAACTTGATAAAAGACTACCTAAGAATGCTACAAAGTTTGGTTATCATCTATCAATTATTTCAGTTGGAAATGATGTTCGAAGTTTTTTTTTTCTAATTTAAGCTTTAGTGGCCCCTAAAAGGGGCTAATCAAATTAATATAAGCAAACTTGATAAAAGAGTACCCAAGAATGCTACAAACAAACCTTGGTGATCATCCATCAATTGGTTCTGAAGTAGAAGATGTTTAAAGGTTTTTCTATTTTTAGTTTTAGCGGCCCCTAAAAGGGGCCAATCAAATTAATATGAGCAAACTTGATAAAAAATAACCAAAAAATGCTACAGACAATGTTTGGTGATCATCCATTAATTAGTTCTGTAGGAGATGTTTAAACATATTTCTATTTATAATTTTAGCGGCCCCGAAAAGGGCTAATCAAATTATTTTGAGCAAACTTGATAAAAGACTACCCAAGAATGCTACAGACAAAGTTGGGAGATCTTTCATCAATTAGTTCTGTAGAAATAGACATTTAAAGGTATTTCTTTTTTTAATTTTTGCGGCCCCTAAAAGGGGCCAATCAAAATAATATTAGCAAACTTGATAAAAGACTACTTAAGAATGCTACAGACAAAGTGTGATCATCCATCAATTAATTCTCTAGAAATAGACATTTAACTGTATTTCTACATTTAATTTTAGCGGCCCCTAAAAAATAACCAAAAATGCTACAGACAATGTTTAGTGATCATCCATTAATTAGTTCTGTAGGGGCTGTTTAAACATATTTCTATTTATAATTTTAGCGGCCCCTACAAGGGGCAATCAAAATAATATTAGCAAACTTGATAAAAGACTACCTAAGAATGCTACAGACAAAGTGTGATCATCCATCAATTAATTCTCTAGAAATAGACATTTAACTGTATTTTTACATTTAATTTAAGCGGCCCCTAAAAAATAACCAAAAATGCTACAGAAAATGTTTGGTGATCATCCATTAATTAGTTCTGTAGGGGCTGTTTAAACATATTTCTATTTATAATTTTAGCGGCCCCTACAAGGGGCAATCAAAATAATATTAGCAAACTTGATAAAAGACTACCCAGAATGCTTCAGACAAAGTTTGGTGATCATCCATTCATTAATTCTCTAGAAAAAGACATTTAAATGTATTTCTATTTTTAGCTTTTGCGGCCCCTAAAAGGGGCCAATCAAAATAATATTAGCAAACTTGATAAAAGACTACCTAAGAATGCTACAGACAAAGTTTGGGGATCTTTCATCAATTAGTTCTGTAGAAATAGACGTTTAAAGGTTTTTCTATTTTTAGCCCTAGAGACCCATAAAAAGGGCAATCAAAATAATATTAGCAAACTTGATAAAAGATCACAGACAAAGTGTGGTGATCATCCAGCAATTAGTTCTCTAAAAATAGACATTTAACTGTATTTCTATATTTAACTTTAGCGGCCCCTAAAAGGGACCAGTCAAATTGATATGAGCAAACTTGATAAAACACTACCCAAGAATGCCACAGACAAAGTTTGGTGATCATCCATCAATTAGTTCTGTAGGAGAAGATGTTTAAAGGTTTTTCTATTTTTAGTCTTAGAGACCCCTAAAAGGGGCCAATCAAAATAATATTAGCAAACTTGATAAAAGACTATCTAAAAATGCTATAGACAAAGTTTGGTGATCATCCATCCATTAGTTCTGAAGAAATAGACGTTTAAAGGTTTTTCTTTTTTAAGCTTTAGCGGCCCCTTAAAAGTGCCTATCAAATTCATATGAGCAAACTTGATGAAAGACTACCCAAGAATGCTACAGACAAAGTTTGGTGATCATCCATCTATTAGTTCTGTGGAAGAAGATGTTTAAAGGTTTTTCTTTTTTTAGCCCTAGGGACCGCTAAAAGAGGCCAATCAACTAAATATAAGCAAACTTGATAAAAGACTACCCAAGAATGCTACAGACAAAGTTTGGTGATCATCAATCAATTAGTTCTCTAGAAATAGACATTTAACGGTATTTCTATTTTT